>NW_026057577.1:150052367-150075896 GCF_023721935.1 Panthera uncia
CTCCAGTGTCACATTTCAGGCCGACAGGTAAATACAGGTGAGATAAGCCCTCTTCTGTGACCTGGAGAGCAGGTGGAATTGTAAGCCCAGGGACACTTCTCAGTGTCAGGATTCAGCCACACGGACTGATCGCCTCCTTATCACTCACCCCCCCCCCAAGCAGCCCACTTCAGTTGTACTGAAGCCATCAGAACCTGGGGGGGCGGGGGGCAGCAGACTTTGTCCTGACTCCTGTGTCCTGCTGTGCCCTCCCTGTATCACCTCCATTTGGGTTATGAAATGATAGTTGGTTCTAGAAGACATCAGGGAGGTGAGTGGGAAGGGGCCTCTAGAAAGGCCTGTTGACTTCCCCCAGGAAGCTCTAGAAAGGTGCCCTAGTGGTGACTGTGACCATTCCCCAGCCAGGGCCAGGGCTGGACCCCAGCAGAAACTGGGCCTGATCCCTGGATCACCCCCTCCCTTCCTTCTCCTTGAGTTTACCCAAAAATTTGCAAGGGGAAGACTAGGAAACAACCTGGACCAAAGGAGGAGGGGGAGAGGAAGAAGAAAAAGAAAACTGCCTCCAAACCGTCCCAGTGGAGAGGAGGCTAGACAGGGAAGGATCCAGAACTTCCTGCCTCAGCATCCCCATGGGGAGTGTCATCTCTTTAGCCAGGTCTCTAATCCTTTTCAGCATCAAATAGTTAGTGGGGGACGGTGGGGGGGGGGGGGGGGCGTGGGCAGCTGAGAAGAGAAGACCCAGGGTGCCTGAGCCTGGACCTTGGGCCTGACTGGAATATCTGCTTAAAAAGATTCCAGAACTTTCCCCAAAGAAGACGATGTCCTGGCTCACTTGCTCAGGCTCAGCTCCAGCCTTCCTGGGATCCTGGTCATCCCCCTGATGGTGCAGAGGCACTGGCAAATAGGAGGGCCAGTCAGGGTCCTTTGCAAGCTGGCTGTGCTGGTTGGGGACAAGCTGTGGGGCTCCATCAGCCCTACCATGAAAACCCAGCAATCCTGGATCTGGAAGCTGGGGGGGGGGGGGAGACACCTTCCCAGACCCTCAGCCACTGTGCCTGCCTTGCAAGGGGTGGCTCAGGCAGGCCCCACTGCTGGTGTGGAGGCTGAGCTGGGTCTGAGCCGCCCACCTCCTCATGGCCAGCCCCAGGACACTGGACACTGAGCCAGAGGCAGGACCTCGGAGTGGTACAAAGCCAGATCTAGGGGTGGCTGCGTGGCCTAATGGGAGCCCCAACTGGTCAACTCCCATCTCTGGTCCACAAGGGAGCACTAGGAGACGCTCTCCCAGACCCTTGGCAGTTGGACCCGGTCATGGGCACGACCACACAGAGCTGGGCAGAGGCAGTTGGCCAGGGCCCTCTGGCTGGAAAGCCAAGACCTTCAGCGCCTCCCCTCCTCGCTGGGACCTGGGCCTCTGGATGCACCTGTGGGTGTGCAGGGCATGGCTCTAGAGGAAGGGGACTCTGGGGACTGAGAAGAGAGAGAGGCCCTGAGTCCCAGGTGTGCTGGTGGGGAGGGAGGAGGGAGAGTTGGTGAAAATAGGATTTCGCACAACTTGGCTTTTAAACCGGCTTCAAGTCCTGATGGAAAGTTTACTTGCTGTGTCATTAGGTTGGGGAGGGGGGAGTTGTTTTCTAAATAGGAGGGGATTGTTATCACTGCTCCGAAAAAGAAGATCTTTTGTTTTTCTCCCGCCCTGGCCCCTGGGCCCCTCGGTAATGCTTAGGTTCAGCTTGCTACCCTACCCAACCCCTTTATATTTGCATGAGAATAAGATTGAACAAACCACAGGGCACCCCCATTTACAACTGTATTTCTTCCGAAATAATTCTCCACTGATTTTGCGGCTCCACTGACCCAGGTCTCTGAAGAAGAGGAGGAAGCTGCTGAGGAACCGCCCCACTCCCAGGAGCCATCATGGGGACCTGCCTTTGGCGCCTGGGATGGGGGCGACCTTAGCCCAGTGTCAGGGATGCAGCGGGAGGGAGGGGGCGCGGCGGCCCAGTGGTCTGCCCTTCGAAATGGCCATTCCTTCCGATGCAGATGGCGGGGCGGCCACGCAGGGCGGCAGCTCGGTGGCAGGGCTTGGCGGCCTGACCTGGCCCGCGCCCCGGACCGGCCCTGCCTTCCGCCCAGACGCGCGCCGCCTGATTTATGAGTCTTGTTAAATCCTCATTAGACTTTGCACCTTTCTCCGGCAGGACCCAGGAAGCCGCCCCGCTCGGCGACGGCGAGGCGAGTGGCGAGCAATCCCAGGCAGCGGCCGAGAAGCGCCCAGGACCGCGGGGGCCGTAACCGGGTGCCCTTGGGCGCCAGGCGGGGACCGGAGCGGGGCGGCTGCGGCGATCCCCATGCCCTGGGGGCCTGGCCTGCTCTCTGCTGCCGCGTCAGGGCCGGCCCGCGCCGGGTCAAGAGCGGCACCTGTGAGCGCCCCGAAAGCGAGGGCCTGGGGACCTCACTGCGGATGTGCTGCGGTGGGACCAGAGCGGGGCCGGCGGGAGGCGACTCCGAGAGACTCCAGGAAGACCCGGGAAAGAAAACACCCGGAAGGCGCCCCGGATTGTCTGAGGCCCAGGGCAGTGCCCGCAGAGCAGGTGCCAGGATGCAGCCGGGGCTCGGGTCCCCGGACTGTGGCGGCGGGAGACCAGCGGCCCAGCGCGCGGAGCTCCGGGACCGGCGGCCGGAGGAGAAGAACGGCCCGCAGTCACCTGGCCTGGCGTGCGATGTCGCCGTCCCCGAGCGTCGGAGGAAGTGAATTACATGCGTGTGCACACACGTAAATATTTTATAAGCCTCCCCTTAATTAACCAAATCGTTTCCATTATGCCTCCAATGTGATCAACAGCAGCGGTGTGAGGGTTTTCAGGGTTTATAATTCGATGTCACCAGACGGTCGCTCGGGGGCAGAGGCACAATCGCGGAGCCAGCTGCACTTGTATTTACTTGTTTTTCTACCGTGTTCCTGTAGGGCTCCATTATGCAGTTTTTAATTAGTTTGTGTTTGTATTTCACCCGTCCCAAATCAATGCCATCCCGGAGCAAGGCGATGTAAATTCTCGCAGTACAGGTGTAGCTGCTGGCTTGGGAACACTCGGAAACACGCGTCTGACAAATGAGAGCGGGCGCCGCACAGCCCACTGTCAGCTCCTGGCAGCCAAGAGGCACAGACCAAAGCCAGCGGGGACTTCTGCGCCCCTGTGAGCGCCAAGCCCGCATGCTGGGTTCCTAATTCCAGTAGAGGGAGCCGCACAGAGCACGGCGTGGGGGGCAAAGTGACTTTTCATTTTGCCCGAGTCCTGCGGTCCTTGGGCCTAGTGGGCGAGGCTGGAGCCCGCGTGCAATTAACCTAGCTCCCCCGGAAGATCACTGTGGCACCTGTCGGGTTCCTTCCGTGGAGCCTTTTAACAGGACCCAAGGCAGACAGCCCGAATTTCTGGAATCTCCCGGCATGAGGACCGCCTCCCCACACCCCCGCCCCCTTGTGCTGGCTGTCTCTTCCTTCTTGAAATGACCTCTGTGGAGTGCCTGTAAATCTATCCCTCCAGCCACGGGGGAATTCTTTTAAAGCTTTCTTTTTTGTCAGGAATAAGAGATTGTTCATCTTTAACTAGACCACATAGAAATTATGATTCAACAGCAGTGTGTATTTAATTAGAGTAATCTCACTTGAATTTAATTACCTAATGAATTATTTGTTTAAAAGGTAGAATGTCTTGTTTGCCAAGTGCGGTGCAGACCTCCGATAAGAACTTCTGTTATAAGGACATTACAGCTTAAAAGCAGTCATGTGTTAAGGTTTATATTTTAACTCCTCGAGTGTGTAACTGTTAACTGTTAATGTGCCACTCGCACAAAAACTCTGATACGGAAGGGTGCCGGGAGAGCACGCACAGATTCTGTTCTGTGCCCACATCTTTTTGGAAATTAGCAATCCTCTACCTTGCCACCTGAGCCTATTTTTAAACTTCCTGCATTTTGCTTTCAGTGGCACTTTCCTTTTTTCTGCTGCACGATGACAGCTGACTATTAGAGGGCTCATTTTATGATTAGTATTTGCAATGAAGGGCACATCCTTCAGCAAAACTCCCGCCCAGCTCCACTGTGTCCCAGAGGCACCCACAATAGCAGCAGGAAGCCGTTCTGGGCTCATCAAACCTCATGGGAATGGAAGGTACCGAGGCCCAGACTTTGACCTTAACCCTTCATTCCTAAACCACGGAAGAATCTCCTTGCCTCTTGGTTTCCAAAAGCAAGAGCCCAGAACTCCAGGCCACGCCACCCTTTCTGGGAGGCTCACAAGTTGACTTGTCTCTCGGTAATGCTAACGATTTTTGCAGCTAATGCCGAGTTCGAAATCCCAGCCAAGGGAGGAGGGTGACGTGCTGGGAGTCTAACATGATTTCTGTGTTTTTCTGTGGCTAAGTGGCTACAGGAGCAGACTGCTTCTCCTCCTCTATCCCGTGTGATGGACAGAATCGTCTGTCCCTGTGTGATGGAATTTCAGCAGAGGAATGAATGGATAGGGTGAGGGAGGCAGCAGGAAATGTTTCGCCCACTCACTGAAGAGAGACCAGGAAATAGGAACGCCTGAAATCTGCTGGATTGAATTCCACTGTCATTTTCATTAATATTTCATCAATCAAATAATTTACTTTAATTGCAGATTCGGACACTATTATCACATAAATATTAAATAGTATTAATATAGTGTCCATCTAAGTAGGAACGAGCTTATAAGAAAGTACAACACGTTGATAAGAATTGTTAATTTCTTGTTTCTTTCCTGTATCCCTGATGTGTATCATAACTGTGCATTTTGCAGTTGGGTGTCCCAACAACCAATAGTGGTTAAATTGTAACATAAATTTGGGACTCTTGCCTGGCTCAGTCGATGAAGCGTCCGACCCTGGCTCAGGTCACGATCTCAAGGTTCATGAGTTCGAGCCTTGCGTCAGGCTCTGTGCTGACAGCTCAGAGCCTGGAGCCTGCTTCTGATTCTGTGTCCCCCTCTCTGTCTGCTCCTCCCTCACTGGCACTCTGTCTCCCTCTGTCTCTCAAAAATAAACAAACATTAAAAAATTACAAAAAAAATATCATATAAACTTAATCACATTCAATTATGGCTACAGGTAGTACCTTTCTTCCAAAAGAACCAGATCTACATGAATACATCTTTCAAACTTATTTATGGATTTACTTTGCATATTCTTCCAAATAACAACTGACAGTAAGAACCAGAAAGGACATGAGATAATAATGGCTGAGGAATGATAATACGCTTCTCAGATCTAAGCAAATCCAAAGATGATTTGCTAGTAAAACCCTCAAAGGGAGTGATATGTGTGGGATGGAAAAAGGTGAAAACAGTAAATGGCATCTTTATGTTTGACTCTTCAAGAACTGTTTGAAATTTAGACCAGACCGTGACTTCCTATCAGCCCTCAATCACTTATATTATAAAAGATTAAGCCTACCTACTAGAAATACCTTTTAGAAGTATCAGTTGACAAATATCCACCCACGCAACATCCGAGGCGGAAAGTGTTGTGCATTCAGGGTTTGGAAAAACGTGTGCCCCAGAAGTCACTGGTGGAGAGGTTAAAAACTGTTCCCTTAAGGGACATCAGTGGAACAAAAATGCCCAACAGGGGACGCTCCGGGAGTTCGGGAGAAGGTTTCTCAGAGGTTCAGAAGATTCATGGGATCCACCAGCATTTTCCAGGACTGTTCTGGGAGAAAAACAAAATCCAAGGAATGAAATCGGTCTAAAGGAGGAAAGAGAAAACATCCTTAGACGGAGGGTCCCTGACGTGCTCTCGCTCCGACGTCTCCTTCCACCTTACTGGCACCAAGGCTGTCTCCAGAGCAGCCAGAGGTTGTGGTTCTTGGCCGGGTCCGTCCCTCCTCTCCCGCGCAAGAGGAACTAGAAGGATCATGAGGCTTCAGGCCTTTCTGGCCCCCAGTGTTGTACCACCTTCAAGTGTGGGTCAACGTGGAAGGTGGTGATGGCTTGGTGGCTCTTCTCCCCGACACACTTCCAGGAGACACTTTGACCCAGAGGACACGACACCCCCGTGACCAAGAAGGAGGCCGATCTGGGCAAAACCCCAGGGTCAGGAAGTGTCTTTTCTCTAACTTCTGAATCCCTGTAGGTGCCCTTCCTTCCCGTGCCCCCCAGCTCCTGAAGGCCTCATGCTGATGAAAGCTGCCAAGACCCATCTTCCCTGCCACCCACCCCCCAGTGAAACCCACATGGCTTGTGGCCCAGTCCTGGGAGTAGGCTGAGTGATTGGCAGGCTAATCATAGCTCCTAATTGGACCTAGGGTGCTTGTTAACTGACAGTGATAGGTGAACTCAATCTTTTGCACAGAGAATATTTACATTTTAATATGGGACCTTCAGTGCACTGACCCGAAGCCTCCAGGACGGAGGAGCCCCACGCGCTGAATGGGGGGGGTGGGGGGTGGGGGGGCAGAGGTTTCACTTCTTTGAAGGAAGGAAGGTCTAACATCCTTTTGGCCAAAGATTGTTCTTTCTCGGATGCAGCCAATGGCAGAACCAAGCTCAGAAAAGGTCTTGAGAATCTTGCTTGACTTTTCACGCTGCCCAGTTATCATAACAAAACACCACAGACTCGCCTTCCACGAGGAAGGTTTATCTTCTCACAGCGCTGGAGGCTGGGAGTCCATGATTGAGATGTCACAGGTTTGGTTTCTCCGGAGGCCTCTCTCTTTGCTGTGCAGACACCCCCTTCTGCCTGTGTGCTCACATGGCCTCTCCTCTGTGCCCACACCGCTGATGTCTCTGAGCGCCCACTTCCTCCTTGTAAGGGCACCAGTCAGATTAGATCCGAGGCCACCCTACTGGCCTCATTTTAACCGAATCACATCTTTAAAGGTATAATGTCCGAATACGGTCACATTTCGATGCATTGAGGGTAAGGTCCCCAACATGTGCATTTTAGGGGAGACACGACTCAGCCCGCAACACCATCCAGGGCCACCTTCCCCCCCTTCAGCCCAAACGGCATAAGGGTTCATTAGCTAAAGTTCCATTCATTTCTGACACGGGGACACAGCCTTCCGTCTGGGGACAAAGATCTCGTTAGAAGCCGTAAATATTCCCCCTCTTCCAAGTTAAAGAAAATGAGGTTGCCTTCATTAAAACCAAAACGCAAATAGGAAGGGGTGAGTGGGATATTATGCTCCCTACTGTAATACTCTTTAGTGTTGGTTATTATCAAAGATTAGATTTGGCCACCCTGAGACCGTTCAACTCTAAAAGGCCTTTCAAATTTGCACGGTTTGTAAACTGTCCAGTCAGGAAGAGACTTAGATCTGCAGTAAACACTTTTGGGAACCTGACTTTTATCCTGAGCCCCACGAGACTTCTCCTGCTTCTCCGCATTGTGTCCCAGGCAGGCAGCAAGTGCAGGGCTGAGGTGGGGGGGGGGGGATAACCCCGTGCGAGGAGACAGGTGCCTCCCTGTTCCATGACCAGATGCACCGTCACCCTCTCCATGCCATTTGGGGTGGGAAAGTTTCAGAGGGGTCAGCGAGGACCCGTTTCCCAGGTTTCAGAAAAGAAGAAGTCTACAATAGCAAAGGCCATGATGCAGTCCGCCGTGTCCCCCGGCCGCGGCCTGGTGTCGGCAGGTCAGGCTTTGGCCAAGAAAGAGTCGCCGAGAAAACGGACACTCGGACTGGGACCCTGTCTCATCAGCGGCCGTGCCTCCCTGCCAGCAAATGCATTATCACTATGGCGATGAGGCGGTGGGAGAACATCGGTGATCATTTTACAAGCTGAAGACCGCGCGGCATTATCTCCAGGGTTGAGTTAAGTGGTTTGTCTGAGGTCACTCGGCAAGTGTGTAATAAATCCGGAATTAGAACCTCGTCACACAGTTTAGCCGTCTGCATGCTGGGCCGCGGGCAGACAGACTTGTGGACCCCTTGATGGGCCCCTCCCTCCCACCGT
This sequence comes from Panthera uncia, assembly GCF_023721935.1. Taxonomy (NCBI): domain Eukaryota; kingdom Metazoa; phylum Chordata; class Mammalia; order Carnivora; family Felidae; genus Panthera; species Panthera uncia. The sequence continues at coordinate 150,060,346 of NW_026057577.1, forward strand.
CCCCTTCCAAATCCCACAGGAGCCCCTGCTGCCCCCTCCCTGGGCCACCTCATGGTGCAGGGGGTAGGGGGAGGGGGCGAGCACCAGCATCGGCTGCCCGGGCCGCCGGACCCCCCTCCCGCCCTCCTGCGCTTCTTTTTGCCCTCTTTATTCCCCCCTGCATCCCCTTAGCAAACATTTGTGCTGGGCTACTCTAAACAACGAGCTGTGAGGGAAGCAAAGACAAAGCGGACAGTGGTCGAAATAAAAATCCAAAACACGTGTCTGAGGTAAGTTAGACAGTCGGACGAACCGCATTCGAGCACCTACCGCAGACCGACGGCGGAAGTGCGAGTGAGGAGGGCTACGCCAGCTTCAGCCCCCACTTCCGCCTCCACTGTGTGAAGCCGGGCCCCTGCAGGCCTCACCTCCCTGTAGGCTCCGCCAGGAAGGGGTGCGGGGGGGGGGGGGGGGCAGGGCGCGGCCTGCCTTGCCACCCCTCCATCACGGGCTGTGACCTCAGCCCCGCCCAGAGTGCCACTTCACCTGGGAGCAGCAGGTGTGCACGGTCTGGGGGGCTGCGAGCACCCAGAGCCAGACCAGCGTGTTTCCCGGCAGCCTCTCTGCCTCGGGGAGGCCCTCGAAGTTTTCCCGTTTCCTTCCCTGAGGCCCGGGGCCGCTGCTCCCTGCGGCTCCCGCGGAGGAAGCTCCCTGTTGTCCCTGTGACTTTTCAGCCAGCCGATTGACGATGCGGTGTACTGGGAAAGGACAGAAACTTCTTGTCCCCCAGGTCTGGGGGTTAGAAGCCCACGACGGAGGTGTCAGCAGGGGGCAGGGGGGTTCCTGTGGAGACAGAGGGGGATTCTGCCACAGGCTTCCTCTCCCACCTTCCGGGGGTTTCTGGGAGACCCTTATTTATGTCCCTTGGCTTGTGAACACATCACCCCAATCTCTGCCTCCACTTTCACACCACCTCCTCCTTGTGAGGGCGTCTGTGCCCCAATCCCCGCCCGCCCCCCCACCCCCTGCTTCTTTTACAAGGACACTGTTAGATCCGATCAAGGCCCAGGTAGGACCTCATCTTAATAATTACATCGGCAACGACCCTGTTTCCATATCGGGCCACATTCTGAGACAACCAGCGTTACGACTGTGGTGTGTGAATCTTGGGGCGGGCAAAATCCAACCCGTAACAAAGCCTCATTAAAAATTCTTGGGGCGCCTGGGTGGCTCAGTTGGTTAAGCATGTGACTTCCGCTCAGATCTTGATCTCACAGTCCGTGGGTTCGAGCCCCATGTCGAGCTGTCAGCACAGAGCCTGGAGCCTGCTTCCGATTCTGTGTCTCCTCCTCTCTCTGCCCCTCCCCTGCTCAGGCTCTGTCTCTCTCTGTCTCAAAAATAAATTAAAACATCAACAAAATTAAAAAAAAAAAAATCTTCACATTCTACGGACAGCTGTCACGAGTTTCAGGGAGCCAACCACAACCAAATGCTTGTTGTTTGTGGCTCAAGGCATGCCATGGCCACGCGCTGTGCCAGCACAAGGAGGAAGGGGTAGTGACAAGCGGATTTAGGCCCCGATTTTTGAAAACGTTGTGCGAGGGGCCCCGATTTTAGGGATCGAAGGAGGAAGCCGTTCAGTCGATCAACTGAGGAGAAGGCACGATGGCCTGTCGCTTGAACCAGACTTTGAGAGCTGACTTGGACCGGGAGAGGTCAAGAATATGAGCAGAGGGTGTCCCTGCACTGACATTGGCACGAGGGGGCCCCGGATGCACGTTGGGGAGCCCGCGGCGGGGCTGTCCTCAGGGATGCCGAGGGGAGCAGAACGGACTACAGCCTGGAGCAGAGAGTGTGGGCTTCGTCCCTGGGCCATGAGGAGATGTCACCGGTGTCTGAGCAGGTTGGGACAGAGCAGGTGTGTCCCTCCTTGGAAAATCAAGAGAGGATTTGGGTCAGAGCTGCCGGACTAGATCATGACTAGTGTGCACCTGCCGAAGTCCTGGTGGGAGGGAGCCAGGAGGGCCCTATCCAGCCCTCCGGGCACCGCTGTGTGCACCTGAGGACCGGGCCGGCCTCCCGACACCTCGTTCCTGGGGAGTTTGCTCTGGAGCACTGGGGACAGTAAGAGGAGGCCGGCATGTGGGCGCTCGGGGCCCTGTGTCCTTGTCCACTAGGCAGAAAGCTCTGCTTCCCTCCTCTGACCTTCTGCTTCCAGATAAGATTTTGCCGCAACACAGGGTTTTGTGTCTAACCACGAATCTGAAGAATCACAGAAGCACGTGGCTGTCAGGTTCTGGTTCGATTCCCGTCAAAGGATTTGATGGTGCAGCAACCTCCAGCTGTTTGTGAAACGTGGCCCGTTAACCCGGCCTCGTGGGTCAGATTCAGCGGCTTTTCCACCCACGGCCAGAACACAGAGTCGCATCCCTTTTGACACAACGGTGCAGTGTTTGCTGGACGTCTTATGATGTATGAAATGTTAAATTAAACAGAAATCTGGAATGACACCCACGTAAGGAGGGAATGCTTCAGACGGGGCGGTTGCCACGATGATTATCAATACAGATGAAGGAAGGTACTCGCAAGCCTCCCCTTGGCATCAGCAGTTCGGGCCATGACACGAAGGCCGAGGTGATAGTTTCATCACGAGGGAGGGAGGACAGCCACGGCGGCTCTGCCGAGGGCAGCCAATCCTGCGTTGTATCAGGAGACTGCTGCCTGATGGTGAAGAAGGAGTAGTTCACTATCACGGGGGGAAACGGCGCTTCTAGGTGGACGGCGGTCTATCCAACTCTGGCACGTGTCCACCCAGCAGGCCCTTGATGGTCACCTGCCATGCAGCGGACTCCGTGTCAGCCAGGACGCTGTGTCAGCGGCCCTCGGCATCGTCACTCGGGAGTGAGCTCGGTCTGCCTCCACCGGCAAACCTGGCTCCATGCGTTCCGAGAAAGACAGGACAGTCCCTCGTCCACGTCCCGCAGCAGCCGGGGAGGACAACGGCCCGCGAGGTCGGTCGGAGGAGCCCTGTGTCTGCGCGCACCTACCTGTCCCTGCGTGGAGGGCTCTGTCCCCGCTGGTCACCACCCCTTCTGCCTTGTGCCGGCAGAGCACGTGGCCATGGCGTGCCTTGAGCCACCAACAACAGGCGTTTGGTTGTGGTTGGGTCCCTGAAACTCGGGCCCTGTGTCCAAGTGACCGGCTTTCTTTCATCATCAAGCCAACCGTCTGAGGAGAAACCACGTCCTCAAACCTTAATACCTCCCCCCTGAAACCCAAATCTGCCTTACCGGAAGAAGCAGGGCACGTCCTGCCCTTCCCCCACCAGCCAGTGTGGCCACCTGTGCACTTGTCTCCTGCTGTGCCCCACTGCCATTCTCCTGGACCCTGACACGGCTGCCCACATACACCTTCGGTGACCTGTCACCTCTGTCTCAGGAAAGTCTCTCAGGTCCAGGCTCTGCCCTCTCCACTCCGGGCCCGGCCCTTGTCAGCCTGGATCGTCCCCAGGCCTCCGGCGTCATCGTGTCCCCCGTTCTTTTATTCCCGGGCGCACCCAGTCATTTCGCCACTGACTCCCCTGCCAAGATCTCCTCGGGCCCCTCTTGGCTGCAGGGTAGAGAGGTCGTCCCCTCCGCACATCGTACGTCAGCCTTCGGGCTTGAAACGTCCCCCCTCGAGCTGGAGGGGGCTGAGAAGCTGTGGCCTATGCTCCCGTCGCCTGGAAAAGTCTGTACTGATGCGGTTTTTCCATTAGAAGAGAGAGTGTGCTCCCCGTGAAATATTGGATCTGGCCTTGCTCTCGGGTCATCGCGTGTTCACTCCCATCGCCTCTACCTTCCAACCCACGGTCCGAGCCCAGAACCGTCTCCCCGTCCGGCCCATCTTTCATTCTTCGTGCTCAAGATCCAGTGGAAAGCCCATCCATTATCCTAGAATTCCAGAGATTCACGTCCCTTGGAAAGCATCTTCAACTTCGTGGCCCTTGCCGAGAAATCTTTTGATTCATTAGGTGTGGGGCTGTGTCCAACTTATGACTTGTAAGCAAGCACGGGGGTGACTGGGGCTTAGTTGATTGGAAAAACACATTTCGTAAAAACACGTCCGAGATCTACACCCAGTTTGACCCTTCAGACCCAACACACTTCACTGTGTCCTCCCGTGGACCCCAAATCGCGCTTGAATGCCTCACCCTGGCACCTACCTTCCCTGGCACCGCCCCTCTGCAAGCACCTTCTGTTTCTCTGTTCACTCTGCCCTTGTCTTCTTCGCCCACCTGCCAACCTCCCTCCTCCCGCGGGCTCTGTCCTGCCGCTCACGCCCATGTAGGCATCCTTCCTGGAAAAGTCCTGGACACCTGCGTTCTTGCCCGGGGGCCCCTGAATCCGCATCTCATCTCAGTCTCGGCCATGAGTCACAGACCCAGATCTTCATCTGCGTTTGACTCCTCTCCTGTGGACAACCCACAGATGCACTGCCACTCTCCACGTCCCCGAGATCCCCGTGAAGGGTGGATCTCCGTCCGTCTGGCACGGAGTAGCCGGGACCCGCACGGCCGGCCTCTGCCTCCTTCGGTGGCTTTCCCTCACTTCTGTCTTGTTCAACAACCGTCTGTTGCGTGATCATTTGTTGAGCACCCACGATGCTCCTGACAGCAGGCAGCCCCGGGGCCACAATGGTAAACAGAGGACAGGAAAGGTGCGTGTGGCCCTGCCCTCACGGAAGCGTCAGAAATAGGAGACTTCGCAGATGCCTCTTCCTCCCATCCCACGAGGGAGGGGTCAAGGGTCAGGACCCTGTCAGTGCCTCTCTGGCCACCACGTTCCATTTCCTACAGACTGGAGAGCAGCTCATACGGTCACCCGTTAAGAACTCTCGACTTTGGCATCGTCAGCATCTTCAACGGACTGGATCTCCGTCACGGTTTCCTAGGAGATCTCCCTGCCTTCGCTCTGGCTCCGTTTTGACGCGCCTCCCTTTCTGCGGCAGGTGACCTTTCTACGTCACCAACGGATGGCTCTACTCTCCTCCGGTCATGGTCACAGGGGCGGGCCCACTGCCTACCTGCCGTGCACGGCACAAAAGCTTCCGAGGGGTTAGTTTGGCTCCCGTTCCCTTTCTGACCCAGCCTCGGCCTTGCCCGGAAGCCGTGACTTTCCAGCTTCCTTGTCCTTCTACGGGAGCTTGTGACACATGCTCCCCGTCTCCTCACCTTCCCCTTTTGCCCGCCAGACCCACTGCTACGGATATTAATGGGTTTTTACTTCTTCGTGACAGAGGTAATACGTACATATTCTTGTCGTTAAACATTTCAAATAAAACTAAAACATCCTTTGACACACCCGTCTCCTACCTCACTCTGTCAAGTATCTATTCTACTCCCGGAAGCAGCCGACATGCCTTCCACGCTCAGTCTCCCTGTTCCTTTTCCCGCCCTAACACAGGTGGCTGTGCACACTCACAGACAGATGTGTGCACACACATACATACGTGAGTGTGCGCAGCTGTGCGTGTGTTTGCACAAGTGACCCCCACCCCCACCCCCTTGACAGACTGTCTGCAACTCAGTTTCCTTTAATGCTGCTCTGCCCCTCGGCCCATGAAGATCCTGTTTTAAAAACTGTTGCTTGGGATCCCAGGGCATGCGTGTGCCATATTTTATTTAATTATCTCTCAATTAAAGGGCATTTCAACGGTTTCTAATTAGTCACGAGGCCGCATGGTGCTGCGGGAGGAGGCTCGGCCATTCATCTTGGCGTCCCCGGCGGGGGGGGGGCTTCTCCAGGCTGCAGGCACTTGCACGTCTGGCTGTTAGGGCTGCCGCTGAGGACGGTGTCCGTGTCTCGTTCCCGACTGTGACAGGGAGCCCGCCTGACCCCCGGTGGGTGAGTCTCCCGGGGCTGGCGGAGGGGGCCTTCTGGTGTGGCAGCTGCGGGCCCGGGGGAGACGGGGACATCTGCCGCAGCCCCCGCTGGGCTTCTTTGCTCCTGCCGGTGACTGTCTCACCTTTGGGTGGGACGGGCAGAAGCACGAAGGGTGCTGCAGACAGGGGCACCCCTGGGTGGCAACCCACCCCCTGAGGAGAAGCGGGGACAGGCGGGGTGCCCTTGCAGGCAGAGGTGGGTCCGAGAAACACAGGACACCTAGTGGCGTGGGTCTCTGGGCCAGCCCCCGCCCGCCCCCCGGGGCCATGGGTGAACACCGAGGTCACTGGACCCAGCCCACGAAGTGGGCGATCTGGGACGCACTGAATGCCCTGAACCCCTGGAGGCTGTGAGTCCAGCACGGGGCCGGCGGCCTGGCCACCAGGGCCCGCCTCGGGGTGCTCTGCGTGGGGGGCCCACGGCAGGGACAGCACCGGGACCGGGAGGGCAGAGGGTGGCCGGCAGACCCACCGGCCCGGGGCCCCCATCCCTGCAGCCCACACTGTGTGTGCTGTGCTGTGGGTGCTCCGCGAGCCCCTGGGGGTGGAAGGACCACAAAAGTCACGTCTCACTGTGGGCCAGTTACCAGCACGCTGTTTTCCAGAAGCCACTTCTTATGGTTATTCATTTCAAAAGCAGGTACTGGGTCTAATTCCAACGTGGCCATTACTCACAGACCTTCGCCGGAGTCTGTGCCCAAAATACAAAAGCCGGATTTGGCATCGGACCTCTGCCCCCTCGTTTCGCTGCAATTTTGCGGAGCTGTTATGATTCCTCCTGCCCTTGTGTTTATGGCCGAACGGACGGGTGTGCTTTTGCCTCATCAACTGACAGGGAGTCTGTTGCTGAGGGGTGTATTTTGACGGCGAATTCACCAGAGTCATTCAGTGAGCATTCTACCTCCGTCTTCAGGACAGGCGTCCTCTGTTGAACGTGTGTCTCCATCTGCTGAGTGACCAGCGGGTCGAGGGGGGGTGGGGGGGCATGGGAAAGAATTAACGGCCTTCGGAGCCCAGGGCCACACCTTTGAAAGGTCAGTTCGGGGGCAAAATGATGTCGTAGCCACAGAGTTGACTTCAGAAAACGTAGTTACGGTGCACAGCGTTGTCCGTGGGCTTGCTTGATGACATGATGCCTCCATGTGACCCTGTCTCCCACCTCAGGGAGACCAGGGAGGGCTCGCGACGGAGCAGACGGGCTGATGAGTTAGGGGGAGACCTGACGGCCTGCAGGAGCTCTGCACCGAGCCAGCTGGCGAGCACGGCTGGGCCCAGACACTCACCATTGTCCTGCCCGGTCTCTCCCTCTGACAGGGCTGACCCCACGGAGGTCCCGGGGTCCTCTGAGCCCCCCACGGCCTCGGAAGTTAAACCACTGGATAATTCAGATGCATCGCGGGACATAAACCTTCACGCCAAACCCTGAAGAGGGCGAGATATTTATGACTTTAATCCCAGCTTCTTTGCGGTCGGCACATTGTTCTCCTGAACTTTTATTTGGGGATTCATGGAATGTTCTGGAATTTCTCCCTCACATTCAGTAGTTACCTAAGATTTTCATTGCCTTTGTTCTTTGCTCGTGATTAATACACAGCGAAGCCAGAAGACGCCGCGGCTTCTGCTTGGACTTCTCCCCTTGGCTGCGAACCGGCGTTCGGGAGAAGAGGACAGCACGGCCCTCGTCAGGGGGCAGCGACCCTCAACCGCGAATTCTGGAAATTAGATGGCGTGTCCTCACCATGCTGGAAACCCACGTGGAAACCTTGTGCTCAGCTGGTCAGTAGAGAAAATAACCAGGGACTTCACAGAACATGGAAAATAATGCGAAGAAAGATTTTTTTAAGTTACCTTCATGTGTGTTGAAAACTTAAGACCTCGATGACTTACCGCCGGGTTTCTGGCCCCAGTTTTACACACAAGACATCAAGGCACGCAGCTTTTTCCTTAAGGAGGGTTACACAACAGCCTGAAAGACTAAAAGGCGACTGCTGCGCAAACATCCCCTGAGTGGCAACCACGAGCCAGACGTGGGGCGGGGCCAGGAATTCAGGGTTCAGGAGCCTCACAGGCTGGAACATGAGGCCGGAACAGCCCGTGTGCTGCCATGGAGGCCGTCTGAGTGCCCTGATAAGACCCGGCCTGTCTGGTGCCTCTCATTCAGCGCTTACCCAGGGTCACCCAGGAGAGGGTCTCAGAGAAAGGACGAGTTCTGTGAGTGTCAGCGAGGCCCCTGGCCTTCCCGGGTGTCCCGGGCAGCCCCGTGGGGACAGCCAGGGCTTGGGCACCACTCTGCCTCCGCCAGAAGCCCGGGAGGGTGAGGAGTCCAGAGCTGAAGGAACCGGCTCCTTCACGCTCGGTCCTCAGCGGCAGGGGCCGTGACACCTCGGAAGGGGCTCCCGGGGGGGTCTAGGGCTTGCCGTCACAGAACACCCCTCCCAGGGCAGCTTCAGAGCTGCTGTCTCACGGCTCTGGAGGTTGACATCAACGGGTGGCAGGGACACGCTGCCTCCAGAGGCTCTGGGGGAAGCCCTTCGTGCCTCTCCCAGCTCGTGGCGGCCCCCCGGGTATCCTGGACTTCCGAACCACGGCCCCCACTGTCGCCCGGCCTTCTCCTCTGTGTCTGTGGCTCCCTTCCTGTGTTTTTTGTTTATAAATGCACTTGTCGCTGGGTTCAGAGGCCATCCCGATAACCCAGAATGATCTCTTCACATCAAGACCCTTAAATCAGTTATACCCGCAAACACCTTCCCTCCAAGGGAGGCCACATTCCCAGCTTCTGGCGATGAAACGGTGGACAGACTTTCGGTGGCTGCCATTCAGCCCATGACAGGGCCTCACCCCCGGTTCTTGTAGGTCTCGGTGGAGGAAGTCCGGTGCAAACTCACGGTGAGTGGGTCCACAAGGACGGGAGGCTCGGCCCCGTGGGGACCTGTGGAGACTGCAGCCTGGGGTCATCTTGGGGAGGGGCAGATAGAGGTACATGCAGTGCCTGGGCTTCTTCATGATGACGCGAACACAGTCTAAGACAGGCCTTAGAAATGCGGCCACGGGGGGCACCCGAGTGGCTCACTCGGTTGAGCGTCCGACTTCCGCTCGGTCACCATCTCACGGTTTACGAGTTCAAGCCCACCGTTGGGCTGTGTGCTGACGGCTGGGAGCCCGGAGCCTGCTTCGGATTCTGTGTCTCCCTCTCTCTATGCCCCTCCCCCTACTCTCTCTCTCTCTCTCTCTCTCTCTCTCTCAAAAATAAATAAACATTACAAAACAATGAAAGAAAGGCAGCGATGGCCCCAGCTCCAGGCAAGAACCACGGGACAGGCCCCAGGGCACCCTGAGCACCACGTGCCTGGGCACCTGTTCCCTCCATCCCTTCCTGTCATGTCACTGCCTGCCCCACACAGCAGCACTTCCTCCTGGTTTTCCATATTCCAGCTCCACTGAGGTCCTGCAGGGAATGTTTTGTTTTTACTCCTCACATACCTGCCATGGTTTTATGGAGCTGAACCGTATTCCCTCCTTTCCAAATTCAGCAGCAACTTGTTTTTATCTCTGTGAGTCATCGTAGGCATCAACGCTCCGACCACTGAAGCAAGAGGCCACAATCTGAGAACCGGTGCCGTGCCCACCTGAGTCACAGGCGACCAAAGCACAGAAGGTGAAGCCCTCGGGCTTTAACGTCCTCTCATCAGGGACGCAAGAAAGGGGTGGGCCGTTCAAGCCACTTGGATGAATGGATAAAGAAGCCGTGGTCTGTATACACAATGGAATACTACTCAGCGACGAAAAAGAACGAAATCTGGCCATTTGCAGCGACGTGGATGGAACTGGAAGGTAGAGTGGTGAGGGAAATAAGTCAGGCAGAGAAAGACGAATATCGTGTTTTGACTCATATGTGGATCTTGAGAAACTTAACAGAAGACCATGGGGGAAGGGAAGGGGAAAAACAGTTACAGAGACGGAAGGAGGGAAACCATAAGAGACTCTTAAATACGGAGAACAAACTGAGGGTTGATGGGGGAGAGGGGAGAGGGGAAAGTGGGGGATGGGCATAGAGGAGGGCACCTGTTGGGACGAGCACTGGGTGTCGTATGTAAGCGATGAATCACGGGAATCTACCCCCAAAACCAAGAGCACACTGGATACGCTGTATGTTAGCCAACTTGGCAATACATTATATAAAATAAAATAGTCACTTCAGTTGCTGTGGCCAGGTATGGACCTCGTCTCTCTGTTTTTTTAAGTTTATTCATTTATTTTGAGAGAGAGTGAGAGCGGGGGAGGGGCCGAAGGAGGGGGGTAGAGAGAGAGAATCCCAAGCAGGCCCCGCACTCTCAGCGCAGAGCCCGACACGAGGCTCGATCCCAGGCACCGTGAGATCCTGGTCTGAGCCAAAGCCAAGAGTGGGGCGCTCACCCCGAGTCCCCAGACGCCCCGGGTGTGGACCCCTTCTGAACTTTTCCGCAGTTAATTACGCCGTGAGCATCTCAGGCGGCTTGCACGGGAAGCTCGGGAGCACGATGCGGTCAATCCCAGCCTCCCGCCCCGTCAGGTGCCTCAGGCTGTGCTACATGAAAGCAAGAGGCAGCGCGCAGGGCGACAGCGGTCTACGCGGAGACGCACACACGGGCTGAGCTCAGAGCACGTGACCAGGACCAGACGGGCCGTGTCCTGTGACCTCCCGCCAGCCACGCACACAGCGGGACCCGGAGACGGGCTGGCAACCTCCTCCCACCTCCCCGCTCCTGTGGTCCTGTTGTCGGGAAGGCTCTGTCCACGCGGGGCCCGAAGCCCCCTCTCTGCGTTTTCACCCGGCCACTTCCCCAGCGGGAGACGGGGGAACATTCTCCCACAGGGGGGCAGCCAAACCCCCCTCGGTCAGCTGCCTGTGCACCAGCCAGGACCTGGGAGGCGGGGGCTGAGTCACGTTATTACGAAGTGAAAGGTGCGATGGCAGGTGCCGTCCCCTGCTCCCGGATGCTCCTCACACCCCTGCCTGTTTGCCAGTGACTTCACTGTCCAGTCGCCTCCGACTCCTGTGGACTCAGGTCTCCCTCATGACCCCCTCCCAGAATACTGGATCTCCGTCACGATGTCGCGATGTCGTGATGTCGATTCCTCTTCCCACAGAGGAAGCCCGGAGGCACGCAGTTCAGAGTTTGGGGTGATGGCTCCTGGCGTCATCAATGCCGGGCTCTGTTACTGCCCTCCTCCATCACCCACTGGTGTTGCCTCACGGCCTCAATGTGGCTGCCACAGCTCCAAGCATCACATCCTTACTCAAACACGTTCAAATAGAGACAAACACAGGCAAAAGAAAAGGGATTTACTTAGATCTAAAAGAATGGTCATTCTCAGGAAGCCCCTAGCAGAGTTTCCATATGCTCCATGGCAGGTCTGGTCAATGGCCAGGCCAGATTATGCAGGAAGTTGGATCATCAAGCCATTTGGCAGAAGGAGTGAATTGTCCTCAGCAGCTTGGTCTTCCCGCCTTGGCTGTGGGGCTGGGCGTATTCCTGCCCGTGGTGGCCCTTCACCTCTGCTCACACATTTCCAGCCTCTACTGCTGGGAACAGGGTGGGTGGCTCTATGTCACCCCTGTGAGGCTGGGCGTGGCCGTGTGGCCTCTGGCTCAGTGAAGTATGAACCGAGGAACGAGTGTCACTCCCAAGAACGTCCCCAAGGGCGGGTGTCTGATGCGGGTGCCGAGCTGAAGCCTCTACCAGCCTGCACCCCTCGGTTCGGAGGGTGAACAGAGGCCCCGTGTTGTCTGTGAGGGACACGTGATGGACACGAGAAAGAAACCTCCCCTGCGCGAGCTCACCGCGTGCCTGGAACTGTGGGCACCCCTCGCTCAGTACTATCCCTGACTCGTGACTCCGGCGCACCTCCGACAAGGGGCTGCGGTGGGCATCTCGGGGTGGCCTGCCAGCGTCCTCCCTCCCCCCTCCCCGTGCTCGGGCTTGCCCCCCTCTGTCTGGCCTTATCCTCGCGTAACCCCTGGGGCACAATCGCTGCTCCTCGCGTGGCTTTTGCATTTAAGTAAGATCTCCTTTTCCGTACCTATCACTCACTTGTAAGGGGAGGGACGGGAGGGTGCAAATGGAGCGCAAAACAATTGGAAAGGGAGCTGGGAGGGTCTGACGGAGCATCTCCCCGGGGTAGGTCTGTGAGGAAGATGTGTGCGAGTGTGCACGAGTGTGCGTGTGTAATGCAAATGGATTAATTTCAAATGGATTTGGAAGTTCTGTCTTCAAATGAATACAATCATGAGTATGTTCGAAAAATAAGTAATTACCTACAAGTTGCCCTGAACACATCAGTACATTTGCTTAAAGGAGGAAGTGCCCACGGTTGAAAACCCGTGGCCCCGACGGCCCCCAAATACCGACATTCACCGTGTGGGCCGTCAGCCGGGGTCTCTTTGCCCACACACACTACATACGTCACCGCGAGAAAGTCCGCTCACGGCCACTGGTTTTGTGGTCCCCTTGTTTTCTTTTGAAATTATCCTCTTGAAGTCACGACCTGCATTTCTGATGTTAGAGTGAAAAACAAAAAAAGAAATCCCTGAGGAACCATGCTTCAGGCCAACGTGTCTCCCCCTTTCACATACGTGGTATTATATATATATTTTTTTTTTCCAGCAGAGGCTACAGGAGGTGCAATGAAACCCAGTCACCCGTCTTGCAGAATCCCAAATTTGGGGCCACAACACACTTTTTGGATGTTTGGCTCTTCCAGCTGAACTTTGCAATAATGCAGTTTTATGAATGCTGACGTGAAACCTGTTTCCAGATATGGACGAGCAGAGCGGGGCTGGCTGAACAGGTGTGACATGTGACAGCAGACAACCTCCCGGGGAGGGGGAGACACGGGTTCTCTTCTGATTGACAAGGGGCTCGTCCACCGGTGGGATGTGCTGGACGATTCTCCGTTCACTTATTTATTTTGAAAATTGGCACTTTCCTCCAAAAGTGGTTGAATAGGGGAAAAGTATAATCTGTAATGTAAATCTCACTTTGCTAGCGATTTAGATGTTGGCGGCTTTCTAAAAATAACAGGTAGTGGTTGTGTCAGAATGAGAATCTCTACGTGAGATTCGAGGGTCACTATCTCTTTTAAAAGTTTGTTTTCTTCGATGGTGGATCTGGAGGAGGGGGGTGTTTACTCTCTGCGGGAAGGGGAGGCTGACAGGCCGAGAAGCAGGGCGTGGGCTGACAGCGCGAGAGCTGGAGGTTTGACAGGGTAGAGGGCACCACTTCCGCATGAAGCCACATTCCTTCCTGACACCTGTCTTGGGAGGCGAGGCTGTGGCAAGACAGGCTGATGCCTCGGGCGGGATGTCAATTGGGCACCCTCTCCCCTTCAATTACCCAGCAGTCGATAAAAAATAAAATAAAGTTTAAAATTTGACATGAGTCACTAAGTTAGTCATCACAAGTTTGCACAGGATTCAATTTTGCAGCCGTCGCCCGGCCCCCGCCCCCCCACCCCCGCCGGGATCGGGGTCGGGGTCGGGGTTGGGGGGCGGGGGGTGGGGGGGAAGGAATTAGACGGTGCACTTTGGGAAGTCAGCAGGCTCATTTCCAGCTGCGGGAGCCATCAGACCAGACTGGCTGGAGGGACAGGACCCACCAGGAGGGAGGCTCCGCTGCCTGGTGGCGTGTGCTCTGCCCCAAGTCAAGGAGGTGTTGGGTCTCAGTGTAAGCACCTGTCAGGGGGAGGTGAGGTGGGTGGGGGGAGGGGAGAGGGATCTTCGCGGGACCAGCCCCTGCAAAGGGCATAGGTCTCCTTCCTGGCTGTTCGCCTGGCATGGGGGGGGGGGTGTCTGCGAGGTTGACTCTCTAACGGCAAGCCTAAACTCAGATTCATCAGCAGCCCACGGGAGGATGGTGAGCAGGTACTGAGCATGCAGTGTGGCCCGCAGTGAAACTCGTTAATCTCAGCCCCAGGTATCTGAGTCATGCAGCCGGGAGTAGAGCAGGCCGGAGAGAAGCCTCCTCGGTGTATTTACAAAGAGCCTGAGAGCATTCTGGCTTCAGGGAAATGCTGTTCAGATTCTTCCCAGTTCATTAAAGAGTAGGATAAAGGTTCGGCTTTATTTTTTCGGTGTTGAGAGATGTCTTTGATTTCTAGTGTTTGCTAATCTTTTCGTTTTCCTGAGTACAGGTATTCTATTATAAATGAACAAGGGAAGGTAAACCAAAGGTGGGATGTTAATTGCGTATAATTACTTGGTATGCCAAAGTATTTTACAATTGAGATAATTTGCCCTAAAGTGTTGGTATTTAGTGAATAGAATTTATGGTAATTCCCTGATTTTCCCCCACTGCCTAGTAATCTTTATAACAAGGAAGTAAAAGCACAATAACAATCCCGAACTGAAACAAAGCTGTACATGAAAGCGCTTAAAATGTATCTGTTTGTCTTTGTTTCAGTAGGAATCCAAAACAAAGTTAATCTGATCAACAAGGATCAATAGAAAAGTGAGGGAAGATTCGCGTTTCTTTGAAGCTGGAAGAGGCAAGGAAATAATCCTCGCAAACAATGGAGGCCTTTAATTCACAGGCTGCAGCACTGAGAGCCATTGTGCGGTGGGATTTGCTGGGTTTCAGGTTTTAATTTGAACTGTACAAGCAGGTGCAGAGCCGGGCAGAGCCCCGGCTGTTACACTGTTACCGCTACCCGCGAGGAAAGTTCGCTATTAATCCAGCTCTCCACGTTTGATAGGAGAGATTCCTTTTTTTTCTGTTTTGTTTTAAGCAGCTGCTGCGAACACGGTTCCTATCTGCGCCGCCCTCCTTTTTGCTAGGTTCCCTCCTCAGGTGCTTGTCTCACCTTAGAGGCCCTGGGGCAGAAAAATGCCGCTTGCTTTCTCCCCAGCCACCGCCCAAGCCATGTGACCCTTAGGCGCGGGCCCCCTGCCCGTCATATCCCGAATTTTCCCTCCCAGATTCAGACACACGGTACCTTCTATTTTTGACCTTGGACGGACGGATAACCCCTAGAGACCTGAGAGCCTGTGGCTTGATCAGGGTATCACCGTGAGGCGTGGGTACTCTACGGCCAGCGGTAGAAGTTGAAGAGTGGGGTACGTGCCCACACGCAGGTCCTCCCAGGTCCGGAAATGATTTCCCTTCATTTGAAATTAACGTGCACAGAAGCCCACGGGCAGGGGCACGCGGGGTTCTGGGCACGGAGGATCAGGCGGGAGACTGCGCTGGGTCCAGAGCGCAGGACACAGCAAGGACCACGCAAGGTGCAGGGGGGAGGTTGCCGCCGCTGTCTGCAGCGCCCCCCCACCCCTCACCCCACGCCCGGCTCCGCTGGCTTCCTCATTCGGGGTCTCAGGAGCTGGCCTCGCGGGCTGGTCTCGCGGGGCTGTGCGCGCTCAGACATGCCTGTGACCGTGAAGGGCCTTCTGGTGGGAAGCCACGTGCGGAGGCCCAGACACCTGGGAAGTGGGGGCAGTGTGAGGATGGGCCGGAAGATTTGGTGCCCGGAGTGGTGACCCCAGTGTTCCAGATGGGGCAGGATACGGAAGCAAGGCTGAGAGTTTACCCCGGTCCCGGGGGCTGTAAGGAGCTCTGAAGGCCGACTCAGCCCGGGAGGGAAGTGATGAACTGGGATCTGGAGAGAGAGAGAGAGA
>NW_026057577.1:150080896-150115896 GCF_023721935.1 Panthera uncia
AGAGAGAGAGAGAGAGAGAGAGAGAGAGCTGAGCAGGAGAGGGCTGGGGGAAGCCAGGAAAGACAGAGAGAGAGAGAGAGAGACAGAGACAGAGACAGAGAGAGAGACAGAGAGAGAGACAGCCGAGCAGGCGAGGGCTGGGAGAAGCCAGGGAGCACCAGGCCCGGATTCTTCTTTGCCATCACACAGCTTTGTGAACTTGGGCACATTGCGTCCACCTCTTTCGAATCATGACGCTATTTTAGAGACAGAAATTAAAACCCACCCTCCTTCCCAGTTCCGGCCTCGAGGGAGACACGGCGTGTAAACGGGGTGAACAGATGCGCCTCAGGCCGTTCACTTAGCTGGCGGGGCCCTTCCTTCTCTTCCTGCGTGTGCTCCTGGGTGGGCACCCTCAGCTCTGGGAGAGGTCAGGAGAAATACGGAGGCGGGGAAGTCTGCACTAACGGGGGTGGGTAAAGGGGACGCTACCCACCTCCAAACCTCCTCTGTTTAATTTTCCTTGGGGTCACCTAGGAGGGGGCTTTATTTTCCGAGTGTGAATCTGCGGCCTGGGGCCCTACTTGCTGGGGCCTGGCCCTGCGGGGACAGGCGCAGCTCCTTCCGCCGGTTCAGCCGTCCAGGGAGGCGGAGCTTGAAGCAACCTGTCCCCACCGCACCCCTTCATCGTCTCTGCGCAGGGGGTCAGCGTCCTGCAGCCGAGGGGCCCGACTGTGCTGGCACAGGAGCCGTCTGGGCGCTTGGAGGCAGTTAAAGGAGAGCGTGTCTTGAGCGTAGCTGTAAAGGAGCTCTTTGAATGGCACAAAAACCATGTCTTCTGGAACTCCTACTTTCTCCAGAAGCGTCGAAAAGCACTTCTCACAGTTTGAGCCTCTCCTTCTCACAGCATCTCGTGAGGCTTTTTATTACCCTCGGTTTAAAGCGCGGGGGGCTCATGGCTGAGAAGCTGAGGAGCCAGGGTCTAGACCCCGATGGAGTGACTCTGGAGTCCTTGCTTACACGTCATGTCGAAGAGGGGACCATTGACATGGCGTGGGGAGCGGCCGCAAGTGGTCAGGACTCTAGAGACGGCCGGACGCCCGTGTTTCTTTCCTTCTTTTTTTTTTTTTTTTTAGTTTGTTCTCAGTTTTTTTTTTTTTTAATATATGAAATTTATTGTCAGATTGGTTTCCATACAACACCCAGTGCTCATCCCAAAATGTGCCCTCCTCAATACCCATCCCCCCCCCCCCCCCCCCCTCCCCCCCCCCATCAACCCTCAGTTTGTTTTCAGTTTTTAAGAGTCTCTTAAGGTTTGGCTCCCTCCCTCTCTAACTTTTTTTCTTCCTTCCCCTCCCCCATGGTCTTCTGGTAAGTTTCTCAGGATCCACATAAGAGTGAAAACATAGGGACGCCCGTGTTTCAACATGGAAAAGCAGGTCTCCTCACAGAGGTTTCGATGAGCCACTATCTCACCTCGAAGCTAATGTTTGTTGCCAGACCCTTCCCTGAGTCTGCTGTCCGCTCTGGGGCCCCGGCTCTGGTGTGGTTCCAAACGTCCTCCTCAGACGGGTGAGGCCGAGCGCGTGGCCAGGCAGGCAGGTCCCCGTGTGCTTCGTCTCGGCCGTGCTGGGGGCCCCGGGGGCCAAGTGTCACGGCCCACGGCTGAACGTGGCTCCGGGACGGAAGCCCAGCGTGTAATCCTGCGGGAGGTTTGTTTCGCCCGCCTGGTGTTCAAGTGTGGCCTCTGCAGCTCGCACTTTCCGAGTAACAAACCCAGCGCGAGCTGCATTGTGGCATTTGTCAGGTCTCTCCTTGGCTGCACCCAGGTCGCAGTGGGGTTTGCCCGCCCATCGGGCCGGTGGGTGTCTCCTTGGGACTCTCGAACCTCCCGTTAGGGACGTCAGCAGCCGGACGTTTCCAGCCTCCCACGTAGAGACGCGTTGCTCCTTTCTGAGCCATCAGAACTCACACTTGTCCCAGCTCCCCCGGCCGCCCTTGCTGGTGGAGTGACCCTGGAGTCCTCTTTTTTCCCGGCTTTGATCCTTGCGAGGATCCCGCCAGACCCTTTCCTCCCAGGCGCCTCCAGGGCGAACGGTCATTGGCTGCACGGAGTCCTCGTGGGCTGTCGCCAGGGCCCTTCACTGCGGTGCCTCCTCCGGTGTTTGGAGGGCGAGCGGATCCTAAGCCACGCTTCCCGTTCCGATCTTTCATCAAAGGGACTCATCTGCCTTTCTTGACAATGGTCTCTGCCGCTTTCCATTCTCATTTGAGGCTGAGACACTGTTTGTACTGTGGTCTCTGAATAGGACCTGCTTTGTGGGACCGGCCGCTCGGCTCACACAGGCCGGCTTTCTTCCCGGCCCTCTGCGGCCTGCCCTCCTCGGGGCGCCCCAAGCCACCCCCCGGGGTTCCCAGGAAGCCTTCAATTTCTTAAGTTGTTTTTTTTTTTTTTAACTCCCCCCTCCCCACTCAGCTGTTAAACTTATTCTTCCTAGTTTTAAATCTGTCCTTTTGAAACTCATTGTTTCTGGATTAGCCCCAGGGGAATCCCCAAGTGCTTAAAATATCCAACCCGATTGTGCTCTGGCTGGGGATCCTGGTGGGACCCCATGGACTTCCCCAAGTCACTTCCTGGATCGGAGGGTCTGAACACCCTTTGAATAGTAAGTTATGCATTAGATTCTCCTACACGTCAGAATAATGGGTTGTTTTCTTAGTACTCTTGTGAACACAGTAGTGGATTCTTTCCAGATTGGCTGATGATCAACCAGAAAAGTGCATGAAAAGGGCCGCAGTGTCCCCCCCCTTTGCTTTCTCTCCAGATGCCGCATTCCCCAGCTCAATGGGCTGCAGGCCTTACGGAGAGCCCTGGGACCAGCTATCATCCTCCGAGCACAAGCACGCAAGGAGGCAGTGGCTGGGGTGTTTGTCCCCACAGGCAGGTCTGCCTTTCTGTGACGGAGGGGTCGTCCCCCCACAAGGGCTGCATTAGGGCCGGGAGCGCTGAGGTCCCGTCGACGTCCCAGGCCTGGCTTCTGAGCCTCCCGTCGGCGGCTGAGAGCACGTGGGGCTGTGGGGCCCATGTCTCACTCCTTCTTCTCAGGTGGCGCATCTCAGTCTGTCTGGTGCAAATGAAGGACTTTGACCCTTTCCCCCAAACCACTCACCTTTTGTGGATGAGGCCTGAATCCTTTGGAGAATATAGGACTGAAGACAGTTGAGACGACAAATAGATCTTAATCCCCGCCTCTCCTCACCGCGTTGTTTGCACCCTGCCCCTTGCTTCCTCTTACTTTACGAACATCGTGGAAGGCAGCCTGGTGCCCTTATCTTTAGTCCCCAAATAGGCGGAGTGCCCATCTCCTTGTGCATTGCCCCTCTTTTCTCCATGGCGATGTTTCCTGTGGAGAAACCCGGGGACTTCACTTTAGCCAACATGGGCCTCACGATGTGGTCCCAGCAGAAGGACCACACGCTTCAGGGACTCCGAACATTCTGTGTCTTAACAACATGCTTAGAGTCGTATCATGGTTTTGTAGGCTCACTGATTTTTTGCATTTTCCAGAAATATGCCTTTTTGACCTTTTTTTTAAAAGACTTTTTAAAAAACATTTTTTTAAGTTTATTCATTTTTGAGAGAGAGAGAGAGAGAGAGCACATAAGCAGGGGAGAGGCAGAGACAGAAGGGAGACACAGAATCCGAAGCAGGATCCAGGCTCCGAGCCGTCAGCACAGAGCCCGACCCGGGGCTTGAACCCACAGACCATGAGATCATGACCTGAGCCGAAGTCGGTTGCTGAACCCACTGAACCCCCCAGCCGTCCCTTAAAGACTCTTTACTACGACTTCACCATATCACTCTTCAAGAAGTGGCAGCTTTAGCAAAGGCAGAGGGGGTCACGAGGACATGTGTTGGCCCCAGTCCACAGGCCCACGTGTTACGCACAGTCAGCCATTGGTGTCTGTAAAGAGAACAACCACGTGCTACGCCAACCAAACACAGCCCTCCTGGCTTCATGGCTCATGTGTGGATCATGTCACATGGGAGCTTTCCTAGAGGAATGTTCTGGGGTTACATACATAACCACCCAAAGTCTCCCCCCCACCCAATAATGGCATCGGCTTTTCTGGTCAAATTACAACCACAAGCATCCTGTAGAGACCACGTCTGAGGTGGACAGGGACGGCTGCATCATTTGTAAGACTCAGTGAAAACAGAATTCCAGGGACTCCCACACAAAATTTATTAAAAGTTTCAAGATGGTAAAAGATTAGTGTAAAGTGTGCACAAAACCCTCTTAGGGTAGGGTCGTATGCAAATTCAGGGGTGAATGTCCACAGTGCTGGTCACCAGCCAGGAGAAAGCCCACGGATCCCTCCCAACTAGCGTCTCGGGCCCCTTCCGCAGTCGTGATGCCAGTGAGGGCCACTTTCCTGTAATACAGGCCACATCTTGACACGGCGGCCGGCCTGCCTTTCCTGTACCCCCCAGCCCAATTCTGAAGCCTGGTCTTCCTGCCCTCACTCCCATAACCCCAAGTAGACTAAATGCCAAATTAAGACATATGTTTCCGAGATCTTCAACACCCTGAGGAACACCCTGGGTGCATTCTGACGACTCCTTCCATTTTAATCTCCGTGCCCAAGGAGATGGGCTGGTCGAACGTGTAGACAGAGAGGAACGTGGTACGACTCCATGCCAGGGGCCGCTGCACAAACCGATGATCCCCACAAGCACTTTGCTGGCTATATAGACCCTTCTCTTTCTCGTCCGTTGAGGCTTATGGACCCTTGTGGCAGACACTGGCGTTTTGATGAGTTTCCACTCAAGGAGGGGAGCGAATCCTGGTTAAATGTGCACAAGGCGGCCGTAAGTGTGCTGGCCGCTTTCCCAGGGGTGTCCGGACCCTCCTGGCACCCAAGGGGCCGGCCTGGCCGAGCGGGGAGTGCCTGGCCCATGGAGCCTGTACCTGGCTCTGCTCCGTGGTACCTGTGACTGTGGAAAGGTCCTTATCCCTGCCCTGCTTCAGCTGCGTCCCCTGTGAACCAGGCTTCACCCCGAGTCCTGCCTTGTTGGGTTGGTATGAGAAAGAAGTGTGTCGATGAGGCTGGCCCCACGGCGGGACTGGAAGACGTTGCTGCTGTCGTTATTCTACCCAGTGGATGCCCAGGGGGCCAGGGGCCGGCTGGGGTTGGGGGGGCTGCGGATCTGTAAACGCTGGCGTAAATGGAAAGGGAAGATGTTCGTTAGGAAGGACTAAACTTGGACCCATTCAGATCAGACGTGTAAGCAGCAGATTGCTTTGGAAATGTGAATGGCAGGAGGAAATGCGAATTAAACAGGGCAGTTAAGATGGAAATTCCAGAAGAATGTTGGGCCGCAGGGTATGAGCTGCTGGCTGCATTTTTAGTGGGCGTCACCCCCTGCCTGTGTCTTAGGGAGGCTACGTCTGGGACTTGTCACCCTATTTGCAGGTTTCGCCCCAAACCTCACAGGTCCCCACCCCTCACCCACCATGGAGTGGGAGGATACATACGATAGAGTGCCTCATAGGGCGTTTTTCTAACACCTTCTCGCGTGCTGGGTCCTTTGCTCGGTTTTGCCAAATGTGATTTCACTCTGGTAACCAGATAAATACAAACAAATGAACGTCAGAAGCGGATTTTGTATAATTCACCGCACTTGATTTTGCCGATGCACGGTTAATACGTCGCCCTCGGTAGTGCTTTGCAGAACTTCTGTGAACGCCTCCAAGCTGTTCCTTTGTTTCTATATGCTTCACATGCCCTTTCAGCTGGTTTCACCAACCCCCGGTCTTTGGGCTTGCTCTCTGATATTTAAGTAAATGAGAAGGCGATGTAGGAATCCAGGGTTCCAACTCACTCCACCGAGGAGAGGAGAGTCGGGGGTTGCTCTGGGGCTGGGTTTTTGGGGCTCCTCTGGTCGGGACGTTGTGTGGATTGTCAGGGATCGCAGAGGACGGCTGACTCCACACTTGCTGAATTCCTCAAGACAGACTCGGGGGATGAGTGTCTCCCCCGGCAGGGCCCGGATCCCTGGCTGCGTTTGCAGGGACACAGTATCAAGCAGCCAGGCAGGAGACAAGAGATAATAATGACAAGGCAAAATAAAAAATGGTATTTATCATGGCTCCAGTGTCACCAACCTGTTATTTTTATTGTTTTCAGAATAATGGGATTTATTAGGGCCATTTATCCTCAAGTCACACGGAAAATGCTGTGTTTGAATGATGAGGCGCAGGCTTGAATATCCAAAAAGCACAAAAACCTGAAAATAAGTTGCAGAACTCCTTTTCAAGTAAACCTGTCTTTCAAAACTTGAAAATGCGGCCCTTTTAAGAGAGCCCAGACTATGCCTGTGATGTAGCAGCACAGCAGAAGTAGAGAATGAAACAGCTCAATTTGGGAAAATGTGAAAATTACATGACATCGGTGAAATCCAGACACAAAATAAAACGAAAACAGCTGTGGACACAGAACCTCACGTAGACAGTGGAAGGCCATTTATCTTGGAGAGTCAGGGGAGGAATTACCTGCCATGCCGACCGCGTGCCTTTGAGGAGGGGACAGACCCACGCACCAGTCACCGGACGCTGAATCGTTGGTCCCTTGAAGTGACCTGGAACACGGACGCGTGAGGCGGTGCTGGTCCCAGAGGCGGAAATCGAACGTGAGCCTCTGGGGAGCTTTAGGGAAAATCTTCGCCCGAGGGCGAGGCACGGGGGTCCCCATGGCGCGTGATTCAAGTGTCTCGTCTGGACCGGTGGCTGTAGTAGCTGTGTGACGTGATGAAGTCCGACCGCTGGCAGCTCAAGGGACTCACCGTCTCCGAAATGTTCATCGGCACAAGCCCGTCTGCCTCCAAAACACGCCGGGAGGGGGGCAGAAACTCCAAAGCCTTGACCTGCACGGTGTCTTCAGGAGCGAAGGGCTCCTCTTCTGGGCAGGCCCTTTCCCATCCCGCCCCGTCTGGGGCGCTCTAGAGGACACGTTCACAAAGATTCCTGGGGGTGAAGGAAGCCAGGATCACGGCGAGGCGGTCCCGGGGGATCTCTGCAAAACCGTGCACACGTAGACGCCGCTGTCTTGAGTTACGGCTATTTGGAAACGTCAGAGTCCTTCTGCAGATAAACCTCAAGCTGAAAATTATCTCCATGGCTGGGATGGAAATGATTTAGTGGAGCCTCTTTGGATGAACCCGCGGGCGGGCCTGTGTCTCCTCCCGGGAGAGCCAGCCGCCTGTCAGGTTGCCCGGAGCGGCCACTCTCTGTAGCCCAAGGCGCCTTGGCTGGGGGATACCCTCCAGTCCCAATTAGAAGAAAAACACTGCCTGAGAGCAAACGCAAGATAAATATGACTGGTCTTACTTTAATTAAGTTTGATCGGAAGTCGTTCTGCAGCCAGGGAAGCCAGAGCCAATCTCACAGGGCGGCTTGCAAACCAAAGGCAAGTCTTGTAAGTGTTGCTGGAGGACACAGGCCCCGGAACCTGGCCTGGGGTGAACCAGATTAGCCCTCCGGGCACTTCCCACAGAAAGCAGCTCCTCTGCGGTTCCCGAGTGCCCAGACTCCACACTCGGCTTCTTTTCGGGTTCCTGGTGGCTCAGCCTGTCTGCCTTACTTGGAACCTGGTCCTGGAAAGGATTCCAGTTCTCCAGGGGAGCCATCCCGGCTGCAGAGCGGAGACGTGGGGGCTCCTGTGTCACCCGGGCCCCCCACCCGTCTGTCACCGATCAGCCTAGATGCCGGCTCCAGAGGGTGCCGGCATGTGGTCTGCGGGCCAGGGGAGGGGTGACGGTGGTGGCTTTGAAGGTGGCACGTTGACAGAGTCTAGTCTTATGGAGGCTGACGGCTCCAGAGCGATGATCTGTTTCTCTAAACTAGTAAATAACAAAAGGTGTGTGTACGTGTGTGTGTATGTATATACATATATTTTTTAATTAATTAATTAATTTTTTCCCTGCTGGAGATTAGAGGGGGCGGTCATAGGTTTTTTTTCTTTTCATGTCCCCATGACAGTCAAAGGTTTTCCATAGAAACTTATGGGGTTAGGCACAAACCATTTTGCATTCACTCCCGGGAGGCGCCACGATGTCCTTGCCTGGTGCAGGCGAAGATGCCCGGGCCATGAGACAGAGGGACTCTCTGGGGTCTGCTCTGAGGCAGTCCTCTCAGCAGCAGGTGCCTGCTGTCCGGCCCAGTCCTTGGGACACGGGTCCTCTCTGCACCACAGACAAGGAGACGTGAGCTGGGGCAGGGCTTGCGGGGGTGCGGGGGTGGACACAGGCATGTCCTGGGAACCTAAACACTGCCCGAAGGACAACATCCTGTGGGGTGGCCCCGGGCCCTGTGAGCATCCTCCTCTGTTTCTGCCCTCTACTTCTTCGCACAGAGCCGGCCCTCCAGGCTGCCTTCCAGAACCGCCCCTGAGTCAGGGGATCCGATCCAGTTACAGGCCCGAGGCTCAGAGGCACGCGGGCTTTTAGATGTGGCGGCCCGATCTCACAACGCTGGGATCGTGACCTGAGCAGAAATCAAGAGTCGGACTCGAGGGGCGCCTGGGTGGCGCAGTCGGTTAAGCGTCCGACTTCAGCCAGGTCACGATCTCGCGGTCCGTGAGTTTGAGCCCCGCGTCAGGCTCTGGGCTGATGGCTCGGAGCCTGGAGCCTGTTTCCGATTCTGTGTCTCCCTCTCTCTCTGCCCCTCCCCCGTTCATGCTCTGTCTCTCTCTGTCCCAAAAATAAATAAAAAACGTTGAAAAAAAAATTAAAAAAAAAAAATATGAAACAAAAGAGTCGGACTCGACCAACTGAGCCACCCAGGCGCCCTTCCTTGATTTTTCCGGACAAGCTCTCCTAAAGTCAGAAACAAATGTTTCGAGAGTGTTTCTTTCCAATATTACAAATGTATTTTATTCCGCGTCTCGGGTAGGGTGACCACGTGAGTACGTAGGCAGGACACTTTTGGGAATAGAAGGGTGGTGGAGTTGTGCACGGAAACGACAAGTGTAAACAGCTGGGTCCCGGGGTGGGGGTGGCGCGGCGACCCCCGGGGTCCCGCCCGCGTGCGGAGGGGAATGATGGGCTCTGTGGTCTCTGACTGTGTTTCTGCCTCAAGTCATACGTTTTCCGTAGTTATTTGATTTATAGTAACACAGATGCACAAATGACGAGGCATGTTGATCACACACATGCACACACACACACAAATGTACACACTCGGGTTACACACACAGAGATACATGTGTAGTATGTAGTAGGTGTTTAGAGGTAGAAAGTAAAGAATGTCTTTCCTAACTCACTAAGGCTTTTAAAAAAAATTTAATGTTTATTTATTTAAGACAGAGAAAGAGGGGGAGGGCAGAGAGAGAGAGGGAGACACAGAATCCGAAGCAGGCTCCGGGCTCCGAGCTGTCAGCACAGAGCCCGAAGCGGGTTTCGAACCCGTGAACCGTGAGATCATGACCTGAGCAGGAGCCACTTAACCGACTGAGGTACCCAAGTGCCCCAAGGTGTGTGTGTGTGTTTTTTTTTAAGATTTTTAAATTCAAAAATAGATGTACAATTTTATCATTGTTTCCAAGTGGTTTTCTCCTTCACTCCGAGGTCATGTGCTTTTTGAGATGGACAATAAACTCTACCTGGTCATAATGTATCATTCTTAAAACACTCCTGGGGTTGGTTGCTGACATTCTACTTAGAGTATATGTATCACATTCATAGGAGAGAGTAATCTGAGGGGTGTGTGTGTGCGCGTGAACGTGAACGTGAGAGAGACCGAGAGACAGAGAGACAGAGAGGGAGACAGAGACATGAGCCTGTTAGCTCTAATTTTGTGCATCCTTGTGTCCACCTAAATCTGTTTTTTCTCTCTATGTGATGCAGCAGTATGATGGATGCATCAGGGAGAAAACACACAGCTGGGGCGAGGTGACCCAGGCTGTGACTCCTCCCACCTGAGGCTTTGACCTTTAGCCACGAGACATCCTTAGGAATAAACTGACCCATGTCTATACGGGACTTTTCTGGAACGCTGCTCCACACAGGACCTGCTTCCGTGATTTCTGAAGGAGCCACGCACAGAGACGTAAGTCAAGGTCACAGACATTTTCTGCCAACAATGTGACTCGCTCCACAATCCCTTCCTTCAGATCTCCCCAGAGTATACTATGACGAGGCTCACGTTTGCTTTAGCAGAGACACAGGAAATGTCTGCAAAGCGGGGAAGACCTCCTCTCTCTCGGGGGACCCCTTCCTACATCTGTGGGTGCGGGGGCCTCCAGGTGGGCGTGGAAATGAAGGCTTTCCCGCCAGCTGCCCCGACAGCCTGGCACTCTCGGATCTGACCTGCCCCTGTACGTGCCTTTGGCAGGTTGCCTGAGTGCGTCTTCTTGTGACGGCTAGGGAGTGACCCCTCTCATCCCAGCCTCCTCTCGGCCCCCACCGGCCCTCGGAGCGGGCCTGCCCTGTGCTGGAGGCTGAACTTGGCCCATCACACACCCCATTTCCTTTCCCTGGGAGGGAGGATGACTCCACGGGGCTCTGTCCCCTCTGTGTACAGGTACCTCGCGAAGGATTTGCTGTTCCCAGCCCAGCACAGGGCCCAGCGCTTGGGGTGGTTCGGCGCCGTAGCCAGGGTTCTACCACCGCAGTCCTGGTGACTCAGGCAGAGGCACACGGAGGACGGGGCCGTCGCCCGCCTGCTCTCCGTCGGGCCGTCCTCCCCGCAGACCTCACGCGCTGGGCTCCCGGCGGCGCGGGCACGGCCAAATTATGACCCGGCACTTCCGCATCCAAACCCTCCACGTTTATGTGCTTGTAAGCACCCCTGATTCCCAGTACTGCTCTGCGTATTATTTTCATTAACTACGAAATGGTTATATACACTCATTCACACCGACAATTTATAAACTCCAAAGATGCAGCAATGCTTCAGGGATGTCAGAAAAAGGTTATTTACAAGTCACACCCCGCTATAATTTGTAGAGACCTACCCCCTGGGCTACTGGAGGAGCGTTTCTAGATTCATCGTTTGCATATTTATTGGCATTTATCAGCAGACGCGAGGCTCCCACATCTTCCCTGCCCCCGGCCCCGCCCGCCCTCCCCGGGCTCTCCCTGAGCCCCCACTGTGCCCCAGGCACCCGACGAGGC
This sequence comes from Panthera uncia, assembly GCF_023721935.1. NCBI lineage: Eukaryota > Metazoa > Chordata > Mammalia > Carnivora > Felidae > Panthera > Panthera uncia. Next base: position 150,092,052 of record NW_026057577.1, read on the forward strand.
CCCAGTGCAGGGCCGAGGCCACTGCGTTTTGGAGGAAGAGGCGGACAGGGAAAAGAACGCTGGGGTTCCGTGTGTAAGTGCTGGGGCTCGTGTCCCTGGTTTCCTTCACCCGTGTGAGTGCATTTTCCGCCTCAACCCTCACACTCCACCCCGAGAAGACCAAAGACAGACAGTAACGGAGCCTCCTTTGAGGGTGGACGCAGCCGCGGACGCAGCAGGATCCTGACGCCCAAAGCGTCTGCTGGCGGATGGCTCCCAGGGGGCCCACCGCCCACGCCAGGCAGCAGAAGGCCCAGCAGTGGCTGTCTTTACCCCACCTGTCTGTGCCCCCCTTCCCGGGCTGGGTCTCCCTCCTAAGAAGTGCAGGTTTCTCTGGGAGCCTGACGGCGCTTGGGGTCGTCTCCTATGGTCAGCGGGTCCACAGGGCTCGAGTAGGACACACTTGCTCAAGGCCACAAGCCCCTCAGCCCCATTTCTGAGCGGAGTGAGGAGGCTTCCTGGCATGGGAGGGGCCGTCATCCATCACAGGTGAGGACACGTCTGTCACACTGCTGGGCCCTGTGCCCTCCTGCAGGCTCCATGGCTGGTGCTGAGCACCTCTGGCCTCTCCGCCCCGGTGTCAGGGGGAGGTGCCGGGTAAGGCCCCTCTGAGGCTCTTCAGGACTCTGTCCTCGGAGCCTGTGTCACATGGCCACGTCAGCCACTTAGTGGAGGAATTCTACCCAGGGGAGAGAGCAGCCCCGCCCAAAGTCTCATGGCCTGGGTAAAAGTCGGGAGGAAGGAGCGAGGCCTGGAGAGCTGATGCAGCAGGCATTCCAGGCTGCGATCCTGACATGGAAACTTCTGGAAGCAAAGGAGGAAGACCAGGAGAGCTCGGGACATGGGGGGATTTCTTTGCACATCACATCACAATACTAAACACACTCAAGTACAATAAGAGATTAAAAAAATTTAACGTTTATTTTAGAGAAAGACAGAGTGATAGCAGGGGAGGGGCAGAGAGAGAGGGAGACACAGAATCCCAAGCAGGCTCCAAGCTCTGAGCTGTCGGCACAGAGCCCGATGCGGGACTGGAACCCACGGACCATGAGATCATGACCTGAGCTGAAGTCGGTCGCTCAACCGACTGAGCCCCCCAGGTGCCCATATATATACATAAGTGTATATATACATGTGTGTATATACATATGTGTGTATATGTATGTAATATATATGTAATATATGTATGTAATATACATGTAATATATATGTGTAATAAAATATATGGGTACCTATATATATAATATATATGTAATACATATAATATACAATATATAATACATATAATATACAATATATATTACATTATATATATACAATATATATAGACAATATATACAATATATATTACATTATATATATATATGTATATATATATATATATATGGGCACCTGGGTGGCTCAGTCAGTTAGGCATCCGGCTTCGGCTCAGGTCATGATCTCATGGTTCGCGGGTTGGAGCCCCACGTCAGGCTCTGTGCTGACGGCTCGGAGCCTGGAGCCTGCTTTGGATTCTGTGTCTCCCTCTCTCTCTGCCCCTTCCCCATTTGTGCTCTCTCTCTCAAAAATAAACATTAAAAATAATTTACAAAATATATTTTTAAGAGCTTTCTTCTTTTTAAAAACTGTTTATTCTTTTGAGAGAGAGAGGGCACACTCATGTGCATGTGTGTGAGCTGGGGAGGGGCAGAAAGAGCAGAAGAGACCCCCAAGTAGGCTCTGTGCTGTCAGCGCGGAGGCCTATGGGAGGCTCAAACTTACAAACCGCGAGATCATGATCTGAGCTGAAACCAAGAGTTGGATGCTTAATAGACAGAGCCATCCAGACGCCCCTAATGTTAAAATATGTTAATTGTGTATCTGACTGGGGTCTCTGTTTTTGTAGAAAGAGCAGGCGTTTGGGTTTTGTGAAGGAAGGATGAGCCCATGTTGGGGGAAAGCATGTTCTGATTTGAGAACCTCCTTGTCCTAGATAACATTTTGTTTGGAGAGTGTTATTAAATCACTAATGATCAAATCATGAATTTTAATTTTTTAACGTTTTTCCTGCCACATTAAAAATAAATGTCTCGTCAAGTGGCCAACCCCAGGCACAAGGAATGGTATAAATATCCATGTACGTGGAAGATGCTTCCACGGATCTTCAAACCAGAACCAACGGCTGAGTGAATTTTGCTCCTACTTTCCGGAAAAATCTACCCCTTGGCCAACATGGGCTTTTTGACCTCTCAAGGCTAGTTCTAAAGGCATGAGCATCTGAAGACCAAATCCTTCACCAACAGCATGTGAGTTCCCAGAGCCACACACACAGGCCACCCTTGGCACAAAGACTCCTGCCGTTCTGATCCCGAGACACTCACGACCTTGAGGCTCTAGGGCTCCCTACTTGCCAAGCGCCGGGGACCGCAGGCGAGGAGCCCGCGTCTGTGTTCGTCCTTGCTTCAAATCTGCTTCATTTGCTGGAGACGGGCCGGTCTCGGGCGTCGGCTCAGAGACGGGCAGCACCAGCCTCCCTTTCTGAACCCCGCGAACCAGGCTGAGCGTGTGAGCAGAGGCCTTCGTCCGCCAGGCAGCCCACAGAGCACTTGCTTCTTACAGCACTTGGAGATATTTCTCTCTTGGGTCTAGATGAGAAGCAGATAAGCAGATATTTAGAAGCCTAAATAGTGAGAGGCCGGGTCAGGCAAAGGTTGCCTCCAGTTTGGAGGTCTCATGGACATTAGGCCTCTCGTGGGGTCCACACTTCTTTCTGCAACCCTGATCTGCTTGAGGGCCTCATGTAGATGCTTTTGTGAATTGTGGGTGGCGGGGGAGGATGTTGCACCATAAACTGAGGCTTTGTGAAATCTCTGTGTATGGATTAGAAGAGATAGATGCATGTATATGTTTCTTGCATGTTTTTAAAAAATCTCACTATGTTCTCTACCTTATCTTTATGGATACAGTATGTTGCCAGATGCATTCTCTATGCGAGTAGGTTTTTGTGGAAAGATCCGATTCACATAGGTCACGGCAACGTTCCCTGTTCTGTGACTTCTAGTGCAGAACCGGCTGGCCTGGGCCTCCTTGCAGAGGGCAACACTGGGTGCTCGGGCCTGGGAGTGTCTGTTTTCTCAGTGTCCCATTAATATAGGATGGTGGCAGTGCCTTCAGATGTCCCCATCCAGATTCCTTCTCAGCCCAAGACGATCTCGAGCACATCTGAGAAGCCACCAGAGACGGCAGCGGTCAGGTCACTCAGAAGTTCCTGATGCTCATGGAGGCATGGTCACGTGTCTCCCCGAGTAGACGGGCACGCTGGGCTATAGGAGCCAAGTCCCCAACCAGGAACGGAGCTCTGTCATCACACCGTCTCGCAGAACATAAAGCCTCAGGAATGAGGGCTCAATTTCATTTAATCGCTACAGTGTTGGGAAACCTGTGTTTTGAAAAACTTTGCCACTGTTTTCTTTTTGATGGAACTTCCTTAAGTTAATTTTTGTCACATGCAGAATTCGACTCAGATGGGCTACACCCAAGCCAGTTCAGTTTTCTTTGGAACTGAGCTCAGGCACACTGTGTTATACACTTGGATCTGGCTGGAGATAAGGCAGAACAGCCGGGGGGAGGCGGGGGGCAGGCAGGCTGTTACTGATTTCAGGCTCTGGAATACCCAGCTTCAAACAATGGTGACAAGCACGGCGAGCAAAGACACGAAACGATTTTCACGGAAAGTTGTGAAGTCTACTTCGATGATTAGAAGGGGGTTATCCAATCCCCTGCTTCCCACCAGGGTTATGAAGTGGTTTTTAGCGTCATTCAGGGCAAACTGATCAGAGTTTTGTCTTACAGATGATGGGAGTAAACGGAAGTCTCTCTAAGTCATCCATATTGGGACAGTTTCCAGTGCGATGTAAGTTTGCCGTGGGACAGATAGACTTCTAGTCCTGATTCAAAAGGGATATTATATCTGTTCCTATAAAAACCAGCAACAGAAGCCTGAGAGAGAAGGACTTGAATGTACACATTCTCCTTGGGTGCTGCGGGCCCCATATTTGTGATCGGGAAACAGAGCTCCTCTCTCTGGCCCTAGGTCTCTTCATTTGTAAAACAAGGACTCCGGAGCAGGTGATCTCAGATCCATCCAGCTCCTGAAGGCCTGAGACAGAAATCAGTTCCAGAGTGAATTGTTGACCACCGTCCTCAAGCAGATTCTTTCCTGGAGTTGGGGGACCAGCAGGCACATCACAAAAGTAGGTCACTGAGTGGCCACACGGATGAGGCTGGGTCGCTCTGGGGAAGGATGTGGGGGCCCCTGTTTGACCCACCGTGCTTGGAGGACATGTAGCACTTTCCGTGCAGGAATGTACCTGAGAGGGACCCCAAGCCAGAGCACAGCGGCAGCCCGGGCGATCCCAGGCGGGAAGGGACAAGCAGAGGCTGAGTGATGGGTCATGAGGGTAGGGGTCTCATGGGCACCGCAGCCCTGGAGGTCCTTCCTTTCAAGATCAAGAGTGCTTGGATTTTATTTATTTAAAAACATTTTTTTTTAATGTTTATTTTATTTTTGAGACAGGGAGACAGAGCATGAGTGGGGGAGGGGCAGAAAGAGAGGGAGACGTGGAATCGGAAGCAGGCTCCAGGCTCTGAGCTGTCAGCACAGAGCCCGACGCGGGGCTTAAACCCATGAACGGTGAGATCATGACCTGAGCCGAAGTCGGACGCCCAACCGACTGAGCCACCCAGGTGCCCCAAGAATGCTTGGGTTTTAGAGTCTCCATCCAGCACTGTCAGCATGTTGGGCTTTTAATCCTTTGTGTGAAGGTTGTCCCGTGCACCTCAGCACCCCTGTGGTGTCCCTGGATCCCACCCACCGGGTGACAGTAGCCCCTCAGTTGTGACAATCGCGATGTCCCCAGACATTTGTCCGGGACGCTCAAATCGCCTCGGCCAAGAACTGCCGTGCAGACCCCATGACTTAAAAAAACCCAAAATCCAAAACAAAAAACTGAGCCCACACGTGTAGAGGTATTTAAAAACGATCTACGCAAATTTCTGCCAGTATGATAACACAAGAAAGTTTAATTGCTCTGTGCTCTCATTTCTAACTTTTATCCTCCATAGATCATCTTACTCACATCCTCCACATTGGAGATGATGTGACAAACTGTTGGGGGTTTTTCCACAGAAACATCAGGATGGGAAAAAAAAAAAAAAAAAAAAAAAAAACCAAGGGGAAAAAATGCCAAGGAAGAGGCACCTCGGATGAAAGGTTGATACTGTTTGCAGAACAAAGTTGAAACGTATAAAAGGGCAACCGGATGTGACCTGTGTATGTACTTCCTCCCCTGGAAGGGCCGGGAAGCACGTCCAGAGCCAGGGCGGGCAGAGGGGCCGGTGGCAGGTGGCTGGCCGCAGAGGGGAGCACAGGACGAGGGCGTGGCCTCTAGTCCAGGCGCTCTGACCACCAGGGTCGGGAGAAGACCTGCTCTGAGGTTACGTTTCAGGGCGACGCGATTATGAAACTATAGCAAAGGACCCAGGGGACAGCAAACCCCACTCCGCGGGCCCTCGCCTTCCCTGCTGCTCCATCGGTACTCCCGACCCTCCAGCCTTTTCCAGCATCGTTTTGCAGACTAATGTTTTCGTGATCTGCTTTTTCTTCCACTCTTGGGGACTTACTTTGTTCAAGGCCCATCACCGACTTTCCCTCTCAGGAGTTCGGGATGATTTCTTGCCATCAAATCTCGTTAGATCTCAACTCCCTCCTGACTGCGAGGGGGCCCCACCTGTGGCCTGAAGGGCAGAGCAGGTGATCCTGGAGGAGGGGGCAGGGCTGTGCCTCCTGTGACTCAGCCTCCTGGGTCTGTGCCTCCTGTGTCTCAGCCAGGGGTCCTCCTGGGAGTCCTACCAAGTGCCCATCAGGCAGGGAACACAGGGTCCCGCATGCAAGTTGAGGGTCTGGCCTCACTTCCCTCAAATCGTTCTCTCCCCAAATGAAAGCATCAGCACTAACTGTACCCTCCATGGTCCACACAGCAGGACATCGTCTACATGCGCACAGCTAACTACCAAGTGTTAGGAGAAGCTATGTGGAGATGACCCAGTGCACCCCTCGCGTCACCCTGGCGAATCCTTCTTTCAACAAACACGTGTTTGTCACCTCCCGGGTGCCAGGTTCAGGACTGGGAACTCCAGGAAGGAAGCCGTGGGACACAGGGGTTGTGCTGCTCTGCCCCAAGGGACTAACCCACATCGCCCAACTCCTCTGACCCCCAGCCCACCCTTGTCCCCACGGATGTCGGTGACAGAAGAGTTCCCAAGTACAAAGCGTGCACCCTACCTTCCCAGCGGCATCCCATATGGATCCCCAGACACAGCAGGTGGACAGGTGGGCCGACAGAGGCAGGGGCAAAAAGCAGGGGCAGACAGAGGTTCACCATGGAGCTGGTCTCCTTCAGTGTGGCTGTGGGGCTCTGGGCCCTAGGACCCCTTGCCATTTAGATTTGTTCCCAGGAAACCAAAAGTGTTTGGCAAAAGACATCAAATAAATGGAGGCTTAATTAAATGCCCTGCTTAGTTGGTAGCTTCTATCTCAGCCGCCATGCTGAGAAGAACAAGCCAAGGAAACCCCAGACCCTTAGAATTTACCTTCTGGTGTCGGTGGTTGCAGGCTTCTTGAATAATCCAGGGCTGTGTAATCAAGCCAGGCACCTGGGCATCAGCCAGAGAGGCAGAGGTGGTTGGGACAGAGCGCATCGGGTGGCTAGAGCCACTGGTGGGGACAAGAGGCACTGACCACACTCTCGGGCGAGCCACGAAAGAACAGCTTCTGTATCGTGGCAATGCGGTAAAACCGTTGAGTCTTTGCCAACCCAACGAAACAAGAGTTTGCCCCTTTGTCAGTGGGCGGGACTTGAGACTTCCAAAAGAAAAGGAAGGAGGAGAAGGAGGAGAAGGAGGACGTTGGAATTTCAGTTGGTGGCATTCCTGGAATGCCACCAGGCGGGCCGGTACCTGTCCGTGCTCAGGAAGGGTTCCCGAGGCCGCCTCCACTGGGGGCTCCTGCCCTGTGCCTCGATGCTTCTGGAAGCCAGTTTCCCTCAGCCTTCTGGAGTACAAAGCCAGCTTTCCCTTGTCCACTGGCTGCCTCAATACATTCTGTCTTTGTAAACTAGTTTTGCCCATTAGAGTATTTTTTTGTGAGCGACAAATGTCTTTCTATAAAACCCAGCGAGGTTATTCAGTACAAATGGAATGAACCTGATTTTTTTTTTCTGATCAAAGCAAAACTCTTTTGAAGTTTAGCTATTTGATAGAACGTGGCTTTTATAACAAGCTGATATATGAGTTAATAGGACATAAAGATATTTTATTAAACTGCAAAGCATTATTAATATTGCAGTTCTAACTTGAAAGAAATAATGTGGACTGACACCAGAAATTAATTAGATTATTTCATCCTTCTTTTACATTACAAACTTTGATATACTTGCATAGATATATAGGTACATTGATAAAAAGACACAAAGACAAACAGAATTTTAATGAGTGGGAGGCTTTTATCTACTAACACTTTGTGACTTAATTTTTTCTGTTTATTCTGCCTATTGATTCCAGCTGAAACCTGCTGTTTTAATGTTGTTATTGATATTCTCTCTGGGTTTTCTTCTAATTCTGGCATTGATATTACCTTGATCGGATTTAGTTTATTTGAATTGCCTGTAGGTTTTGGTCTCCAGAGTTTTTCACTGCTTATAGACATATGCAAAGATAAAACCTCTCTTTTTATCTAAAAATCCTTGAGAGACTCTGAAAGATACAGCCGTTTTCTGAGAACATTAAAAAGGAAGAGACAACAATCAAAAGGAATGTACTTCTCACCCAGTTTACTCGAGACTTATTTTTATACTCCCTGCATTTTCTGACACCCACTGACTTCTAATCTCCCTGGTCCTGTGGGCTTTTGCAAACTGTGGATGGAGAAATGGCTTTATCACAAAGTCCTAAGTGGTTTGAGCTCTGGGTCATTGACTTCTGCTTGGAAGAGGCTAAGTTTTACAAGAGAAAAGTTTGCATGTTTGACATGGCTGTGCATTTCTTTCCTGATGAAGGCATCGGAATACATATTCGTTCGAACCATGGGAAACTGACGCGTTTTCATGTCTCAAATAGGGCCAAACAAAGGCTGGGTGTTTTGGGGGTTCGACCCACTGTTAACAACCACCTTCCGAAATGAGATATGAGTAGTTGTTCAATCACTTAGAAATGGCGGATGGCATCTATTAATTGATTGCACCTGGAGAAAATTTGGAGGGTGGGGTGGAGTGCAGGTAGGACAACGGAATCAAACATTTCCCAGAGTTAATTATTTTTGTGCAAAGATACATCATAAAACCCTGAGGAAAAAGAGTGCGGTTAGCAAAGTGACTGTCCCCGTGCAGCTGGGGGGAACAGCTCCTTGGCTTTGGCAACGGTTGTCTACCTTTCTCACTGGCTTCCACGGGGGGCCTTCCCAGCTCCCTCTACTTCTGCGTCTGGTTTTCTGTTTCAGAACGTTCTGGATTCTTTTGTTTCCTCCCCTACCTTCGTTTCATTTTTCTAGTCTTTGCCTTAAATGATACTGAAGACAGGAACACTAATTAAAACTCTCACAGCTGAACTCCGGCTGCCAGAGTGGGGGCCTTTAATGATCCTCCTACATTTCCGATACTTTCGATCAATGAGTCCCTCTCTTCCGCAACTGTCGAGGGCTTTGAAATCTAGCGCTTTGCCTGCTTAGAATGTGCTGAGGAGAGGGAAGGAGAAGGGGGCCTGCTCTGTGAGCGTGGGAAGGAGTCTGGGTCTGGGGGTAACGGACAAGAGGAGGGGAACGGCAGCAGACTATCCGCGTCCTCATCCGGCCTGCGCGGGGCTGTTCTCTGCGTAACCGCTGGGGGCTCAGCCAGGCTACTGTGAGTGGCTCCACTTGGTAAGCCATCTGTGACCCAGTAGCCCTCATTCCAGAAACGGTCTCGCCTGGCAGTGCTTTAGTTATGCTCATACCTCCTTCACGCAGTCGGGGAAGGAGCGGCTCCACGTGGATTGCATTTTCTAGACAGATCCTCCCTTTCCCTAAGTGTCAAAGCACGAACAAAAACGAGCCCATTGGATGAAATTCAGCCCACGTTTGTCAGACATATTGATGCCTCCTGAAAAATAGCAAACGTAACATAATCCAGAATTTCTTTGGTGAGTCGCATGGTCGTGTGTCACCATTGCTCTATCCTGCTATGGCCAGATCATGCTCTCGGGACCACCGAGGCATGTAATCTCCCTAAGCCCTAGTAACAGTGGCCTGCACGGCAGTGTATTGGAGGTTGGTCTGTGCGGTCTTCCTGTTCTCTGTCTTGCCCTGTGATCTCCAGCAACAGAACACATGTGGCCCACACCATTGCCACGCGTCCTAGCATGGGTAACCCATACGAAATACGCCGAGATATGAAGCCCTCACATTGGACCCCGTGAAATATCCAGACAAGTTAATGATCACTAAATAATTAGATAGTTACATATTCATGCAGTTATGACCCAAATTGTGTTTTGTGTATGGTAGCCCTCATTTGCATGATGCCTTTACTTATTTCTTCCCGTATCTCCTGAATTCAGCACCCTCATAAAATTTGTGTTGAATATGAGAGAATGTATACAGACTATTTGGGTCCCTGTTCAGGAGGCTCTAACTTGGTACCTTGGACGTGGAGTCATTATATGGTTTTCCAGAGGCACAACACGATGCTGACTCTTTCTATAGAAAGGGGACTCTTGGTATAACCACAGAACGTCGTTACTTATCTGGGGAAATTCAGAAATTTTGACACCAGAATGTGAAGTCAAACGCAGACAGTCATATGGAGGACGAGTTGGTGACCGCGGAGCAGGTGGACTGAAAATGGAGGCCAGGCGGTGACAGCTCACCCGTGTGTGTCACTTCTGTGAGCTCCACGAGGCGGTGGGCCCGTCCGCCCGATGCCTGGCCGCGCTTCGGCTGCTGCTGAGACCTTGACTGGGTTGGGTTCGCGGAGAGAGAACACAGTGCACGATGTGGGTGACTTGGGATGTTTTGAGGAGCATGGTGTTGCTCTAGTCCGTAAACAGCCGACGTAGAAGGATCTGGACTCAGATGAGTCAAAGGTCCTTCCTTTTGGGTAGGCTGCCTCCTTTATGGGACCACAGCTAAACCTTGCTCTGAATACTGGTAATGCATATAACAGACACATTATCTTTCCAAGTCATCAGAGATCTATTCTGGAACCAAGCAGACTATCCATAGAGGCATGTGGGTTAGGCACATGACAATTAAAACGAGATCTCTTTTACCCAGCTTCAGAGTTGGCTTCGGGGTCTTAAGGAGCCAGGCTCAGTGAGAGGAGAGCTCCTTGTCTGAAGTGTGGGGTGCTTACACACTTCTTGACTTTTCATGCAGGTAGTGGGACAACTTTGTAGGTGATGTTTCCATTTCTGGGGAAACTGATCTCTTATTCCCTCCAGTTAAGTAGAAAGTATCCCATCACCACATAAAGTATACCTTAAAAAGATATGTGCTTCTTATAACATAATTTTTTATTATATACTAGATCTTGAAATCAATACCATGTGCCCAAAATGCAACCATATCAACTATACTTATTGGTTTGTGTTCTTCGTTACAAATTACCGCTTTACTATTTAATATAAGGACTCTGACAGTGGTATTCAAAATCAGCTTTATATAAATGTGCATTACATATGCAATAAAAACACGCAGTCAATGCAAGAACGGCCGTAATGGATGCAGCCGGCCTCACAGATTCGATGACTGTATGGAACTCTCAGGGACTGGACACCAGCCCGCACTGTTTACATAGTTTAACATTCCTGTGTCACCTGTCCTTTGTGTAACCTGAAGGTGCCATCCTGAGTGGTGAATGCACTGCCCAGTCTATCTGTCTGCTCATAGGTGCCACCTGGCACGTAACTGACAGGTGTTGACGCCCATCGTCCTCGTGTTGCACCCTGGAGAAGCCGTACCAACACTGCCCCACGTCCCAGAGTGACGGGTGTATACCAGAGTGTGAGTGGCAGGTCCGTTTGGGACATAGATACCTGTAGGGGCAGGTGCTTGGCCTTGGGAACCCATGTAGAATATTCTAGACACTCAGGTTGTGATAACCAGCCAGGTGTCAGCTTGGGGCCCGTGTGGAGGTGAGACCTAGAGCCTGGTGGGGTAGGGTGGTGGGGGGCGGGAGGCAGACCTGGAGGGTCCGGCGTGTGGTAGCCTGCCATGTGGCCAGTTTGCAGGTCACTGTGAGCGTGAGGCCGGAAAGCAGCACCCTCTGTTTTGTGTCTAGGGGGATAATCTGGCTTAATTTTGAAAGGTGGATTAAAGGCACCTCGTAAGGTGGGTGAGGCAGGATGAAAGGCTGGGCCGTGTGGGAACGGCGGGCACCAGAGGAGTCACTGAATCATGGCAGAACCACGGGCTTTGTCTCTCTGCCTCTACGCAGAGAAAGGCCCTGGGATTTTGGACAAGGAGTCACTGTTACAGTGTGTAGAGAGAGTTTTAGAAAAAAGAGTGTCAGGACTCTTTAAAGACGCGAAGAGAGGGAAGGAACATTCTTAACAAAACTTGACCTGCCTCCTGCAATACACTCAACAGTGGAGAACACTGACCCTTTAAAATCCAAGTCAGAGTGCAATCTAAGGATCCATCTGAATAAAATGTGTGAATTCAGTGCAGAGAATATTCCAGAGTTTGGGCCATGAGGGAAGAGCCCCAAACTAAACTCTCTTGAGTCATATTCCCCTCCTGAAAGACATGTAATTTGGGGATAAAAAAGAAAAGAAAATTTTAGCGTCCAGAATTCTCACTCCAATCTCATAAGCTCCATACAGCTCTAGAAATAGCTACAGTAAAGGAGCAGACACGTTGATATTATCGGATGATTGCATTATGGGAATAAATCAGTAAGTCTAGTGGTGCCCACATTTGTCGGGTGAAAGATTTGGATAATAGCTAGTGTTTGTGACGATGACATGGCATTTCTTACCTGTCACAGAAGCCCGAAACCAATACCAGCGGGGACGTTTGGGAAACCTGCATGGTAGGCACGTGTCATCTGATGGCAACAAAGGTCACCGTGTTGGCACAGTGTTGGGGAGAGTCGCTTTCCTCCGTGATCGAGGGAAGGCAGCATTGGAGGGCTGCTAACAGTTCAGTAGGAAATCTAAGACATTAAAAAGCCCCATGTAGTCAATGACATTTTACAATGGGGTAAATTAACGACTAATGCTTTGCGGGAGCTAATCTACCTCACATGAGTAAGCACTCCACGGCCATCGAGTCGCCCGTCAGCTGTGGGATCAGCTCCTTATGTTTTGCCTAATAAGATCAAGGTTACAGCATGAGGGGGTTCCGGTAATGAGAGAAACAAGTCACATCTTTCCATAGGTTTGTGGCTGCGGGCCCGAGCAAGGTCATTCTGAGATTCGGGACAGAAAGGAAGCCAATAGATGTCCCGCAAAGCATTTCGAGAGCCCGTGTGTGTGTGTGTGTGTGTGTGTGTGTGTGTGTGTTTAGTCTAATGGTGTTTGGCGCAAATGTAGAATTTATAATGACCTGAAGGATGCTTTTGAACCACGTCTGAAGACACTTGAGGGTAAAAACGCTGCCAGGAACATTGCATCCGTTGCCCGCAGGTGTCGCCGTTAGGGGGTGTGATGCTAAAGTGACAGGTCAACTTGACTGGATCGTAGGGTGCCCAGATATTTGGCTAAACGTGATTCTGGGTGCATCTGGGGGGGTGTTTTCAGATGAGATTACATTTCAGTTGGTAGACTGGCTAAAGCCCATCACCCTCCCCAATGTGCGGGCACCATCCAATTCATTGAGGGCCGGAACACCCAGAACAACGAGGCAGAGGTAGGGAGAATCTGCTTTCTCTGCCCGACTGCTGAGCTGGGGCAGTGGTCTCCTCCTGACCCCGGAACCAAGACTGACACCTTCTGTCCCCCCAGTTCTCCACGCTACACCATCAGCTTTCCCGGGTGTCCAGCTTGCAGACGGTGGATCTTGTAACTTCTCAGCTTCCGGAACCACGCGAGCCAATTCCTCGTGGCAAATAGTTTAAATTATACGTTACACTATATTACAGTATATTAACTATGAGCGCCATTTCTCCAGAGAATCCTGAGTAACACAAACATCCATGATTCTGGAGCTCGAGTTCCGGCCAAACTCTGACACTCGCAGCGTGACCTCATTCCCTCCGTCCCATCTAGAGAGACTGGATGAAATATGCAGCTCCCGGGGCAGGTTAGGAGGCTTCCATAAAATAATACACGACTTCTACATCAAGTTTTATTGAAATATAAAGTTTGATTAGAAGCTTTATTTTCCCAAGAATGCCAGCATTGATTGGGTACACACCTGTTGCTTCTAAATATATGTTAAGAATCCAATGTATATAGAACTTGCATTTGAAGGGCTTAGGTACTAATAATCTATTGCTAAAAATATTAGGTGTTGATGACTTCGAGTGGGTTGGGCGAAATACTAAGAACTTCACACTTGCACTCGTTTTGTTAAATTATCACAAGAGTAGTGTGTGGGCAGAGGAAATTTCCATTTGCAGTTGGGAATGCCGAGGTGACAAAAGTGTGGTAACCTGACCGAAGTCTCACGGCAAGCCACTGCCGAAGCCAATGCACACTGGCCGGGCTCCAAAGCTTAACCTCTGGCACACACCTTCCAAAAGTGGGAGCTGATGTGTTTCAAATTAGTCGGACTCTCGCGGTTTTACAAACTCGGGCTGGCTTTTTGCCAAGTGCTTGACGATCTTTCCTTGTGCCCTAGCAAAGTGAGTGGAAAAGGGAGACGAAACACGAGGTAGATATTCCATCATATGCTTTAAAACATCGGCACGGGCAGGGCCCCTGGGCGTGTTGACAAAAATTCCCCTGGGAAGGGCACTGATGGTTTAGCGAGGAGATTTGCCTGCACACTCAGGTCCCTGAGCAGAAGGAGCTCGCCCCCGGGAGAGGGGTGCTCCTTTAGACATCAGGGGTCACCCACACTCAGACCACGGTCCCACGAAGGGTCCCCTGGCCTCTCTGCACAGGTTTGCTTAGGTCCCCTGCTGCGGCCCTCCGTGTCCATTGTGTCCCCTCGGGAGGCCCTCCCTCTCGCTGCCCAGCAGACACAGTCAGCGATCAGGAGGGGTGGGGGGCCAGGCAGGGAGCAGAGAGAGGAACCCAGAAAACAGCACAGGTTGTATTTCCTCGACAGGGGGGTCAGATTTCAATCTGCTGTAGTAGAATGATTTCCTTCTCCTTTTCTTTTGATTCTTTGTGGACATCTTAAAATTAAGTTCTCTGGAGAAAAAGGCCTGGGGTCAGCTAAGTAAATAGGCGAATGGCCAGCCACGTGGAGTGAGATTCAGGGCCGTGGTGAGGCCAGCATACGGGGAGAAAGGAGCCTGCCAGCGTTCCTGGGCACCTCTCCTGGTTCGAGATTAGTAGTCTGATAGAATGCCAGGCTCCACGGCGAGCACAGGAGACATCACAGCCTTCCAAGTTGGGAGAGCCAGCCACACACCGCCATGAACTAATTAAAGCAGAATGCGTGATTGGTTATGATTACGTATAAAGTGTTGTCACGTGAACCCTCTGGGCTGGAGAAGCTCGAAGAAGAGGGGTCAGAGCGGCAGGGCGGCGGGGGGCGGGGGGGCTTGGGGAAGTGGTCTGTGAAGGAAGGAGAGCGCAGGTCGGGGTGTGGGAGGAAGGCTGCAGACGGTCACAGCCCCAGCCGAGAAGAGGTGTAGCGGTCCTGGGGCGCACCCTGCCTCTCACGAAGGATATACCGTCTGTCTCTCTTAGGTCATTTCCCAGGCGATTTTAAGTCAATGCGATGGTGAACACCTTGCAGGGTTGTGGTGACACTTGGGAGAGATCTACATGAAGCGACGAGTGGAATACGAGCTCAGGAAATAACAGCTTGCGCACCGTTCGCAATGAAATGGGGCTGTCCAGGTGCGTCAGGGACAAACCCTGTGCCATGGGAGCAGAAGAGCCCCCTGAGAGGAAGGGCACAGGAGTGGAGGGTATGGTGCCGGCGCTGGTGAAAGTCATCGTTGCCGGGAGTCGGACTCGCCCGGGGCAGAAGGACTCGTCCGCAGTGACCGCAGCGCATGTGGGCAGGATGGGGCTCAGCGAATGGGCTGAAGATGCTTCTGGTCCCCTCCGCACGTAGTCCGAGGAGCCAGGGCGCGGACGTGGGTGTGGGGGAGGGGATTTAGACCAACGACAGGCAGGGGTGCCAACCTGGGGGCAGGATGTCCAGCCCGGGGAGAGAGGGTAGTGGTGCCATCGCCTGAGGTGGAGAGCCGTGGTTGACGGGCCAGGGACGGGGGCGCTGAGGGAGCCCGGTGTGTGCGAGCGGCTGGGAGATCAGAAGAGCCATTCTGTAGGCAGCGGAGCCACAGAACCAGCGCCCCGTGGACACTGCGTCCTCAGCGCGGCCCACACTGCGAGGCCGCAGGTGTGCAAGTGGATTCGGGCTGGGCAGGAACCCTGGCCTCCAGGGGAAGTGTCAGCGGGAGGTGGGAGTGATCCCACTTCAGGGGGAAGAGCGTGGGCGTCCTGGGTCAACGGAGCACGAACAAGGCAAGGAGGGAGGGGAAGGGGAGTGCGTGGTGGAGGGGCCGGCGGAGGAGAGCACAGAAGGCAGAGGTTGGCAGTTCCGACCAAAGCGGGCGGACGTTGACGGGCACTCGGGGACCGGGCCCCGCCTGCACTCCCTGGGCACTCGGGGCTCCTGAGTCATAATGGAACCGTGGACGGGAGGGACGCCGATGGCCCAGGGGCACTGTGAATACACCAGCAGGGCGACGACGGCTGGACTTTTTAAAAGGCTTCCTTTTATCCACTTTGGCCAGAGTGTCAGTTGTGTTTCCTTCAGCCTCACAAAGGGTATTGAGTGTCGCCCCATCATTGGGTCCTAGAGGCGCCCAGCAAACCGTTACAAACTAGATGTCTTCCAACAAGAGAAGTTCGCTCAGGAAGCCGCAAACCCCGAGTCAGCGTGTCGCCCGGTGGTTTCCTTCTCCGAGGCTCCGAGGGAGAACTGTGACCCCGGAAGCTCACTTGGCTTCTGGGGCTGCCGGGGCTCCCTCTCTCGTCCAGACTCTGCTCCTGTTGCCCCGTGGCCTTCTCCTCGCTGTGTGTGTCTGTCTCTGCTGCTTCTCCTCCTTGTGTAAGGACGTGAGTCTCTTTGGATTAGGGCCCACCCTACTTCCGTGTGACCTCATCTTAACTTACATCTTAACCACATCTGCAAAGACCCTATTTCCGAGGAGGGTTTTATCCATCGGGACCAGGTATTAGGGCTTCACTGTATTGTGTCGGGGACACAACACGCCATAAGGAAGCCTTGAAAAGGATGTCCAACCACCTTCCTGAATGCCCTACATGAGGCCGGCCTGCTGTGACCTTTCTTCTCAACTCTCAAGTCCATGGTGGATTCCTACCCACACGCACTACGAGCAGCGCCCTGGGGAGAGATTGTGCCAAGGTTGTGAAGGCAGAACCAGGCAGGGCTGCGGGGAGCTCAGCTTGTGCTTGCCACCGGGAGCTGAGCCTCGCAAAGAGCCAGAGCCGGGTCTGCTTCGGACCGCCCTGTTGCCTGCCCCCGCCCCTGGCCAGATGGGGTGGGAGACCTCCAGTGCCCCCCCCCCCAGCCAGCCCCCCTCTCTGGCTGGCCGATGTACTCAGCAGAGGGATGCGGTGACGGCAGGTAAGCCTGAGGGTCTCCGTGGTGTCTTCTGCGTGTGGAACTCACTTGACTCTGATCTGTTACTTCCCCTACTCTGTACTTATTTTGTGATTTTTCTACCTCTGAAAGACTTCACTCTTAGCTCCCCATCTCTTCTCTTTCAAATGCCCTTCTCAGCACAATCAAGTTGTACTGTTTCTGGAGGAAGATTTTAAAGCATCTATTTTTTGGCCTTTAAAATCCACTGAAATGTGTTTTAGGTGGAAAGAATCAAAGAAGCCCAAAGATGAGCCTGAGTGAGAAACATGAGGGTGAGGTTGAAGGCGAGGAGAAGACATTGACCGCAGGGCTTTCCCATGTGAAACTCAGTTATCAGCAGAGTCACTTTCCCCCCTTGGTTTCCCCTCCTCTCTCTCCTACCAGTAAAACCCTACTGCTATCCCAGACCCAGTTCAGACCACACTCCTCTGGAGGCCTGCCAACCCAGGTTGGCCTTATTGGGACCAGCTGTTCCTGCCATGGGCTTTATTCTGCTCAGAAGTCCTTGTTCTGCCTTGGCTGCTGGACACTGGGCCAGATCTTGGCACCTTCCACACTGTATGGATCTCCTGCCTTTTGTGACCTTACTGAAAGCTGGATCGCACCTCCCACCTCCTCCCAGGTAAGCAGGAGGTGGTCCACTGCTCTTAATCCAGAGGGTCTGGGCTTTCTGGAGTCCTGTCTTCTAGGAGGGGTCCTGTGGACTCAGAGGGATGATGGTTCTGTCTGCACACCTGCACACATACACACACACACACACACACACACACACACACGGGACCTGGCACTTCCTATAGTTACCGCCTAGTCAGGGGATGATCCAGCCCCAAATTCCCAGAAAGTGTCTGTGACCGAGTAGGAGTGCACTTAGGGAACGCCCCTCACCTCCACGACACCCGCGGTTGGTTATTGGGTCAGATGGGTGGATCCCATATACCTGGAAGGTGGATGCTTCAAGTGACCCTCTGGTCTGTCCAGGCACAGGACAATCGGTAGCAAGCCCAGGAAGGCAGAGAAGCCAGCGGTGACTCTGCCTGGCACTGGCTGCTTCTTATCGTTATGCTCGTGTTGGCATCCCAAGCAGCCGCGAGAACTAACGCTCCCCAGTATCTTTCTGGGTTGTGAACAAGGCTCATCACTTGGCTTTTAGGAGTGCGTGCAGGTAGGCCTGCCCGCACCAGCCATCGGGAGTGGCAGATGTCATTAAATACTTGGAACAGGCCTCAGGGACCACGAGGGCTACATCCAGGTACCACACACATCACGTCGCAGACACTGCTGCCTGGGCCAACCGTGAGCTCTTGGGGGGGAAACTGGGCCCCACGGAGGTGACCCCAGTCTCTCACACAGAGCTGGCAAGTGATAGGTGTTTGTACGATTAGAATCGGCTGAATCAAACTCAGACTGGAATGGTTACTGTTTTGAAAAGCAAAAAAAAAAAAAAAAAGCAAATAAATCCTTCCCTGAATTTTGTGATTGAACTTTGAAGGCTCTTCATGTGGGGGGTGTAACGGGGAACCTGGTATACGGGCAGACTCCGTCCTCCCGTGTGTGTTTTTGAGTGTCTGAGAGTGCGTGCGCATGTGTACGTTCGCACATTTGTGGACTGTGTGTGAATGTGCGTGCACGTGTGCGAGTGTGTGTGTGCACGCACACAGGTAGGTGTGCCCATGCATGTGTGCATGCATGAGTGTGCACATGTGTGGGTGTTTGTGTACATGTATACATGCAGGTGAGCGTGTGCCTGTGTATGAGTGTGCATGTGTGGATACGTCTGCACAGGTGTGTGTACTGAGTGCATGGGTGCGTGTGTCCGCATATATGCCTATGAGTGTGTATGCACGTGTGCACGCATGTGCGTGTGCACACGTGCATGGTATGTTTAATTAACAGGGACTTCCCAACCTACCTGTGGTGCTTGGAGGGTGCACGGCAGGAGAGGCGGTGGAATCGGGGGTTTGTCACCCCCACCCCCGTCTGCCCACGTATCCAACAGGGCTTAATTGAAAGCTTGGGGCAGACCTTCCATTTATGAAAACCCCAACACAGAGAAGTGACTGCTGTTGAATATGTTTCAGTATTTGAGAAAATTAGAGTCCCCCCCACCCCGCCCGGAGGGAGCTGCTGGTCTCCCCTGAGGCAGTGGAATCACCTTATGTGGGTCATGGCAACCCCCAGCCCTGGGCCGTTGGGTCCCCTGTCTCCCAGAAGCAGTGACCCAGGCCGCACCATTCCTGTCTCAGCGCCTCTGCTCCCTGGCCAAGTGCTGGCCTTGCACAGACGCTGTGCTCATCTGTTCTTTGTGAACTCCGTGTGTTTGCAGGTCATGTGTATGCTTTCCATTCATATGTTTTTATGATGAAATTAAAATCAGTAAACCTTTTTTGTGTAAATATCATTGCCCCACGTAGAAGCCAGTAGAGGAACTTTTGGAAACAGAAATGTAAGGGCGCCTGGGGAGGCTCAGTCAGTTAAGCGTCCGACTCTTGATTTCGGCTCAAGTCATGATCTCATGGTTGGTGGGATCGAGCCCCGCATTGGGCTCTGTGCTGACAGTGTGGAGCCTTCTCGGGATTCTCTCTCTCCTCTCTCTGCCCCTGCCCCATTCACACTATCTCTCTAAAAATAAATAAACTTAAAAAAGAGAAATATATGCAAAAGCACAATTGTTTTCTGATTGTTTACTATTTCTCACAGCCATGGTCAAGTGTTGGATGTGACTTCTCAGTCAGTAGAAGGTCCCCTTTCCAGGGCCTGAAATATGCTGTGCATTATACCCAATATAAGACTGAAGATCGAAGGGGTAGGTCCTGTGCTGGGCAGGTCATAAGCTCGTACGGTATACACAAGGTTGTGAAGGCTGATGTCAGTGACGTTCAAGGAGTCTTTCTCATTTTCCAGAACACTAATCGTGGCTCCGATCTCAGTGACTAGATGGTCCACATGCAGCTGGAATATTCCTTTTTTTTTTAAGGAAAAACTGCTGACATCTCCTAAAGGTGCCGCAGACTTACGGGAAGGAAAAGTTTGTCGGAAGCAGAGCCCAGGACAGGAGTCTTTCCCAGGCCAGGGGCAGTGCTGTGGGTCATCAGCCACACCCTTGCCACGTGCCCCTCTGTTTAGCCCTTGCTACACTGCACCAGCCTCGACGTGCCTGTGTCCTTCTTTGTCTAGGGGACAGGAGCTCCCCACTGGTCCCGTTGTGCCCCAGTCCAGTGCATTTAGTAGACACCCAGTGAGTGCTCATTGCATGTGATCTCAGTGGCCAATGAACATGTGAACTTCGGGTAAAGAAACCCTTTTGCAAAAACGGCACACGAGGACAACGCCACCTGGCACTGCTGGTCTTCAGAGGTTGAAGGAGGAGGGCTCGGCGTCGGCCGAGAGCCCTGAGGCTCCACGGCCTCTTTGCTCCGCTGTCAGAGGTGTGCACAGATGGGGCAGGCTTGTCCGGCTGAACGCTCAGTGCCTCCTGAAGGAGCAGCCCAAATGGCCAAGTCCCCTGCCATTGATCTGTAACACTCAGATGTTACAGCATCTCTTTAAACACCCTGCTTTTCTTGGGCGCTAGAAGAGGGCCGGCTCGTCTGCTTCAGAGATGGTGGTCTGCGTCCCAGCGAACATCCAGGTGCCTTATTGTCTTCGTGTTGGGACCTTTTCTTTTTCCAAGGGGGCACCGCGCTCCCGAGGCGGCGCACACACGCTCGGCCGGCACGCCGGGGTGAGGAACGCATTTCGCATTCCTGTCACTGCCGCCGAGGTCATATCTGTTAGTGCTGGAGGTTGTTAGGCCATTATCAGCCACTGATGCCTCTCCAGCTGCGAGACTAATTTGGATTCAGGGAGGAAACATGGACTGATCTCCCCTCGGCCATCCACCGGCGGGCCCACCAGCGTCTGGGCTCCCGAGCTGTCCCGGGCTCCGGGACACAGCGGCTGACTCACCCGTTCTCAAGGACCAAACAGACGGTAAAGCCCAGTCAGGAGCCGACGCCAGCCCCAAGAAAAATGGCAGAGCCTTTATCATTCAATAACCAATTTACAGGGCTAAATTTTAAGTTTAAATTAGACATGTATGAATAGTACATCATGTCATTTATAATTCATGATGAATAGTAAATTATTCTAATGGACTTTCCTCTTCTATTTATATTCTGACTATCCATACCAGGGGCAGAGAAACAAATTCAGGATGTGGCCTTTGATTACAGCCTGTGTCATTGGAAGTAATTTCCTTTCCCCTGCACAGAATTTATGGTACTGAAGACTGAGAAATTGTGGAGGAAAGACAATGATACACGTCTCTACCTTAATTCCCCCCGAGCGTATCTGGATCTTTTTTTTTTCCTATGGTTCTTTACATGGGTGACCCTGGACGTGGGGGACACATATGACTGATGTGAGTGGGAACCCGCAGAGGGAGGCTGTGATTCAAAGGACACTTATTCTCTTAGCCACTCTGGGCCATGCCCTCCCTCCCCCATTCTCCAGGTCCCCCTTCGGTAAGCAGAGCTCTCCTTGAAATCAAAGACCCTGCATGGAAGGAGAAGACAAGGCCACCAAGCTGAGAGGGTGACAAGCTGTCCTGATCGTGGCCCCATCTTGGGAAAAATGGTCCCAGGAAGTAGTATGGGACACACATTCATCCAGTGCAGAACTATACACATCAAGGCACTTGGAATATCACCCACACGAAGAAAGAACCCAGAACGTGGACCCTGATCTAGTCCTACGAGTTGAGTTTGCACAATTTACAACAGAAGCGGCGATTTCTGAATTCAGACCTCTGGTCCCCAAATGAATCGACATTTCCATGTGTGACTTCGAACTATCTACCTGATGGAATTATACAAGGGGTGCCTAAAAACACAATTTCAGGGACATCAAAATCAGAGATTATGATGAAAAGCAAAGCCAACTGCAAAGGATCTTTGGGAATAACCAATTTTGCAGATGTTCACCCATCTGGAAGGGAGGGCAGACTCTCAGCACAAAGAAGTGGTCACAGCCTCTCACCTCATAGGAGGGAGGTCGATGCTCACCTCAGAGAATGGAGTGTTGACTGTCACCTCAGAGAACCTAGGGCAAACTCTCACCTTAGAGAAGGGAGAGTAAACTCTCACCTCCTGTGAGTAAGGGCAGACTTTCACCTTAGGGAGGGAAGACAAACCCTCCCCCCCCACCCCAGAGAAGGAGGGAGAGACTCTCATCTCAGAGAAGGGAGGGTAACTCTTACCCCAGAGAAGGCTGGGCAGCCACCTCAGAAAAAGGAGGGTGGACTCTCACCTCACGGGGTGTAGGGCCAACTCTCATCCAATGGGAGAGAGGACAGACCCCTATCTCAGAGAAAGAAGGAAGTACTCTCACCTCACGTGAGTGGGGGCACACTCTCACCTCAGAGGAGGGAGGGCAGACGCTCACCCCAGAGAAGGAGGATGGACTCTCACCTCATAAGAGGGAGGGCAGACTCATAAGAAGCAGGGAGTTGTCTTGCCTCATTAGATGGAGGGAGGACTCACACCTCACAGAAGGGACCCCAGGCTCTCACCTCATAAGAGGAAGGGCGGACTCTCTCCTCACACATGGAAGCACAAACCCTTATCTCAGTGGAGGAGAGCAAACTCTCACCTCATAAGAAGGAGGGTCGACTCCTCCCTCACAGATTTGAGGGTAGACTCTAGCCTCAGAGAAGCGAAGGCCGACTCTCACCTCCAGAAGGGAGGGCAGACATTAGCCCGGCGGTGGGAGGGCAGAGTCTCACCGCTTAGTAGAGAGGCCAGAGCCTCCTCTCATAGGACAGAAGCCAGACCCTCAGGTCACTGAAGGTAGAGCGGACGCTCACGGTCGAGAAGGAAGGCAAACTCTAACCATCCGCAAGCGGAAGCAGATCATGACTTTTTAGAAGCAAGTTCAGACTCTCACGATTTAAAAGCAGGGGTGAGGCCTGACATCCATTGCTTCCTCAGAGTGTGCCCAGTCAGGCCCCAGAGTGGAAAAGCCGCGTGTCGCCCCCTCCTCGGATGTCTTCAGTAGTCCTGGACGGCCATGCCTTCTCCTCAGTGTTAATTCAGCGACTATGTTTGCATCCAGTTAGGTCCATATGGACGTAGCCTCGTTTCCCGCAAGAGCTCAAGACAGCTTCGTTGGTCTTTCCAGCTTGGGAAGACACGGCTCCACCTTCAAGGGTTCTTGACCTCATGATTAGCCTACGACAGTGCCCTCACTCTGACAGGACCGACTGATGTTCGCTCTCGCTTGTTGATAGATCGCTCCCCTCACAACGGCTGACTCCCCCTCGTCCCGTTGGTTGAGGACCCCGATGCCTCAGCGCAGTGAGGTCAGCCCCAGCTCCGCCACAGACTCCTCGGAGCTCGGTCCCGCCCTCTCTGGGGCCAGGCCTCCTGCTTTCCCTGCGTCTGTTAGTGACGTCTCCCGATTGTGGGTGCGCCACCCCTTTTCTCACCTGCACCCAAACCAGCCACCTCTTTGAAAAGCGTAGGGTCACCGTTGGTTTTCAAGGACTTCTTTTTGGTATTCTGCTCTTTCCGAGTTTTCTTCTTGGTGGGCTCACTGCTTTCTCCCTTGTTCACGATCATGGCACCAAACTCTTGTTACCTTCTGCTTCCTCTCCCTCTGTCCATTCTCCACCCATGACTTTAGTGATTGCTTTCACCCACTGAGCCAGAGTTTTCTTTTCTTGACCCCCTTTTAAACATCGTTTGCCTTTCGGGCTAATCACTCCGGGGCGCCTGTGAGCAGCAAAGGGGTTGTGCAGGAAGTGCCTCCCAGTGAGGGGGCTCTTCTCTTCCCCTGGGCAGGTCACTGTCCCCTACCTACTGGGGACAAGCTGCCGCGCGGGCCATTCTCATTCACAAACCTTTAACGCGTGCTCAACGTATACAGATTTTTAAACCTGAGTGATTTCGCCCCCCTTCTGTTTCTTCCAAGTGTTTTGCTCTCTTCTGCTCTTCGCAAACTTTGTATCTAAAGAGAAATTAG